>NW_004444076.1:5764228-5779151 GCF_000243295.1 Trichechus manatus latirostris
TGAATTTGGACTTTTAGCCTACTTTACTGTAAGGAAATAAACTTCTCTTCGTTAAAACCATCCACTTGTGGTACTTCTGTTATGGCAGCACTAGATGACTAAGACATGTATCCAGAGTTTTAAAATGATTCATCTTCTTTGATGCAGTAATTCTATTTCTAGGAATGAATCCCAAAGTAATAATCAATGCTATAGACAAAGATTTATGACTGATAGTCTTATTTATAATATAAAAATCTGGGAACAAATATCAAACAACAGTGATTAAATAAAATGTGGCACATTAATATGACCAAATTGTAGTTTATAGCCAGTATAATGTTTTCAAAGAATATTAATTACATGAAAAATGCATACAGTATTTGATATTTCAAATGAAAGAAAGCTGACATACATTATCATCTCATGAAATTAAAAAAATTTGAATACACTATTTTTTTGAACAGTTTTAGGTTTATAAAACAATTGCACAGAAAATACGGATGGGTCCCATATGCGCCCCCTCCTCCCTGCCATAGTTTCTCCTATTATTAACATCTCGTATTGGTGTGATACATTTGTTACAATTAATGAACCAATGCTGATAGGTTATTATTAAGTATAGTCCGTAGTTTACATTAAGGTTTACTCTTTCTGTTGTACAGTTCATCTCATAAAATTTTGTCTTCATATTTTCTGTATTTTTCAGTTTTTCCACAAGAAACATGTATTTCTTTTTACATAACAAATAAACATTACTAATTTGTGCTGGAAGAGATACAAGGTGTTTATGAGAAAAATGTCTGTAGCTCCTTCCTGCCGACATAGCATATAGAAGTTAAGGTATCCTAGAGAGATATTGAAACTGGAGGAGCATTAAGGTATCCTAGAGAGAGATTGAAACTGGAGGAGGATCATTTTGTTTTAGTTTTTGTGGGGAGCTAGGGCAGCAGCTACTATGTGTATGCCTGGGGTAGGAGTTCTCACCTTGAGATAAGAGGGGATGGACCTATTAGAAGACTTCAGCGCATATAACAGTGCTAGCTGAGCAGGGGTTTCTAAAAAATTTTCAAGTGCAGAGGACAATTTCCTTTCACTCCCTGACAGCATTGCTCCTACACCCAAGGCACACATGACAAAGCCCAGATCCACCAGTTTGAAGATTTGCACTCTAGGTGACAGCACAGTTTGCAAATTGCTATTCAAACCCCAAAGTTTTGAGACTTAAATGCAAATATGACAGAAGAAGCTGTTTTACTCTTTGAAGTTATAGTGAAAAAAAGGCAGAAAAGCCTAAAATTCTAACAGTTAAGAAGTAGTAAGAGAGGTAGCAATTTTTAGGTAAAGCTTATTTTATTTGAAAAATAAATTCTAATATAAAAAAACAAAAAAACAAACCCATTGCCATCGAGTTGATTCCGACTCATGGTGACCCTGTAGGACAGAGTAGAACTGCCCCACAGAGTTTCCAAGGAGCAGCTGGTGGATTTTGGTTAGCAGCCAATCTCTTAACCACTGTACCACCAGGCTCCTAATCCATCATAATTCTTGCTATTACCATTTTTTAACTTAAAAATGATTAGAGAGAAAATGTTGATCTGTAGCCCAAACACCACCACCAATAGTTTAAGTCTATTTGTTCGGACCATCTAATCCAGACAACTACCATTGCTTGATGGCAATATGCTCACATATCAGTGTCACCTTTTGTGGTGGTGAAAAATCTCTGTAAGTTGAATAAGCATAACTAACTAACATAAATAATGTTTGTGTGTTTTCAGGATATAATTGATGTTACCAGTCAATCAAGTGGAAGACGAATGACTGTAATAGACTGGTTTCCTGATTTCCAGCTATTCACCTAGTAGTCTTATGTATGCTAACTTCCTCCCTCTCTTCCTTCCTTTTTCTCCTTTACCTTATGTCTTAGTCACCTAGTGCTGCTATAACAGAAATACCACAAGTGGATGGCTTTAACAAAGAGAAGTTTATTCTCTCACAGTCTAGTAGGCTATAAGTCCAAATTGGACATCAGCTCCAGGGGAATGCTTCCTCCGTTGGCTCTGGAGGAAGGTCTGTACCATCAATCTTCCCTTGTTGTGGAAGCTTCTCTGCGCAGGAAACTCAGGTCCAAAGGACATGCTCTGCTCCTGGCACTGCTTTCTTGGTGGTATGATGTCTCCATGTCTCTGCTCACTTCTTTCCTTTATATCTCAAAAGAAACTGGCTTAAGACACTATCTAATCTTGTAGACCTCTTCAATATAACTGCCACTAATCCATCTTATTACATCATAGTGTTAGAATATACAACACGTAGGGAAATCACAGCAGATTACAAAATGGTAGACAATCATATAATACTGGGAATCATGACCTAGCCAAGTTGACAGATATTTTGGGGGGACATAATTCAATCCATGATACCTTATTTTCCACCTTCTTCTTTTTCATGTTCCTTTTGTTTTTAATTACTCTTTCCTCACCCAAACTTGTGGTTTTAGTGGAGGCTGAAAATCACAATGCCTCAGTTTGGGAGCAGAGTAGTTAGAGCCCTGGCAGTTTTTTGAATGGGATGTGGATGGGAAGCTTTCTTGCTTTTCTGGTTAGTTGGAAGGATATATGTCTGGAATTACTTATGGCTATATTCAAAAGCTTGTAGAAAAAGCCCCCTAAGTAATAGGGAACATTAGTGACAAAACAGAGAAAAACAAAGGTGAGTAAGACAGAGAGATAAAACGAGAGAGGGAGAGATTGAGAGTTGAATCCAGCCATTCCTGAGGCCAGCCACCCTTTTCCTTTCTTCAGTTTTATTGGTCTCCCTTTTTGCTTGGTTAATTTGGGTTGAATTTCTATCACTTGCCATCAAAGATTTGTGACTATTTCAATGACCATATTGGGGTTAGCAGTCAGAATCAGATTCAGTGGTATGTATATGAAGTTATCCTTGGACATACTAACTTTACTTGCTTCTTATTTAACTCCAGAGTAAGCATGGGTGTTTAAGGAGTAAGCAGTACAGACACTTTGTAAAAGAAATGCCAGACTTCATTTTCTTTGAAACCGTATAGCTTTGGGGAAGAGCCGGAGATGATTAGGACAGGGAATTTGACTTATAAATAACAAATGAGAAGGAAGCAGTGATAACCTTCTACAGCAAAGAAAGCTGTGTCTTGAAAAGGAATGAAAGGAATTAATTTAGAATCCCAGACTTCCCACTTTTCATCTGTTCTCAGAAACGGAAATGTGATTGAATACATTATATAGTGATAATACAGAATTTGCCCTTTCAGATTCTAAGTAAGATGAGCTTTTTACATAGATTTCTTGCTTATCAGTTCAGATAAAGAAAAGCCTTTTCCTGCCTTATATTTCTTATATTAGGGAGGGGCCAAGGACTCAATGGGATACCTCTTTCCTTTGCGCCACAAACATCATTCAAGTTTTTTCTTCTTTCCTAGCAGATGAGAGTGTCAAAATCCAGACATTCATTGTCTTGGTATCAATAAGATAGACTTCTGGATTTTAAAAACACGTTGAGCATATTTCATGCTTCACATCAAGATCTAAGTGCTATCCATTTTAAAGGTAAATAAATTTGGGGACAATCAAGATACAAAGGGGACTCAATGGAATTCTGAATTCCTGGAATGATCAACTTCTCAGTTCCTAGTTTGAGAGCTTGGTCTAGTCTTCCTCTGACTAACATATAAGTGGTATTGTAACAATTGACTCATCACCTGGAGATGTATGAAGTATTACCTCCTATGTGTACAGTATCTATTATAGAATGTGGATGTAGTATTTGTTGATGGAATGGATTTTCCACGTTCTACATAGAGGGAAGCATGGATAAAGTAATATATAAGAGTAAAGACATTTATAAATCCTACCATAATTTCCTTAATTTATACACTGTTCTTCTTGCTTGGAAGTAGATTGATTAAAAACTAAAATGATAATTGGTTATATTGTTGTTTTTTTAAAGAGCTTTTTTTCAATATTCTCATTGGATATTTTGAATCTTTTTCAATACAACCTGAATTATTGCATGGGAAAAAAGTCTTTACATAATCTAACTTTGTCGATCAGAGGGTGGCAACTTTTTAAGGCTGTGGATAGCTCTTCTTGTAGTGTCTGGTAGGGTTTGGTGTTGACAGAGAGAGTTGCCCTAGAAAGATGCCTGTGGATGAGGAGTTCTTCCTCTCACCACTCTCCTGAGATGGGTAGAATAGCAGCTGAGTGAGAGTTCACAGGAAGCGAAATTATGTTTAGAACCAACTTGTTTCAGGCACTAGAAGGAGCTCCATAGTGGACAGTGGGAGGGCCCAGGAGGCATGGAGAGCTGGTGGGTCCATGCCTCTCTGCAGACGCCCAGCAGCTATGTTTTGTGGGCCCTCCCTTGTCGCTGTTGACTGAACTTGACATAAACCAGTGATTAACTCCTTAGATTTTTTTTTTTGGTATGATTGAGGTATAATTGATGTATGATAAACTGCATGTAAAATGTACAGTTTGATGTTTTGACATCGTATATATCTGTGAAACCATCACCACAATCAAGACAATGAACATAAATATAACCCCTAGAAGTGTCTTGTGCAGCTTTGTAATCCTCCTCACCAGTCCCTCCCAGCTTTTCCCCAAACCCTGTCCCTAGGCAACCACTGATCTACTTTCTGTCTCTATAGATTAGTTTACATTTAATAGAAATTTTTATGAATGGAATCATATAGTTTGTAGTCTTTTTTTGTCTTCTTTCACTTAGCATAATTATTTTTTTTTATTATGCTTTAGATGAAGGTTTACAGAGCAAATTAGTTTCTTATTAAATGAGTAATATACATATTGTTTTGTGACATTGGTTGCCAACCCCATGACGTGTCAACACTTTCCCCTTCTTGACCTTGGGTTCCCCATTACCAGCTTTCCTGTCCCCTCTTGCCTTCACTTAATGTAATTATTTTGAGATTCATACATATTTTAGCCTGTACCAATAGTTCATTCTTTTTCATTGCTGAGTAGTATTCCATTGTATAGCTATACCATAGTTTGTGTGTCCATTTACTTATCAATGGACATTTGAGTTGTTTCCAGTTTTTGGCAGATAAAGGTACTATGAACATTCATATACAAGTCTTTGTATGGATATACATCTTTCATTTCTCTTGGGTAAATACCTAGGAGTGGAATATTGAATGATATAGTAAGTGCATGTTTAACTTTTTGAGAAACTGCGAAATTGTTTTCCAAAGTGGTTGTACCATTTTACATTCCTACCAGCAGTGTATGAGAGTTTCAGTTCCTCCATATTTTTGCCAACTCTTAGGATGATAATATTCATAATTTAACCATTCTAATAGATGTGTGGTGGTATCTCACTGTGGTTTTAAATTGAATTTTCCTAAATCTCTGGTGGTAATTTTGGACCTGTCTATTTTTCCTTTCATTTTTATCAGATTTTGCTTTACGTATTCTGAAGCTCTGTTATTGGTTGTATAAATGTTTAGGATTATTATGTGTGTATGATGAGCTAACCCCTTTATCATTATAAAATGATCTTCTTTATTCCTGATAATATTCTTTGCTCTGAAATCTCCCTTGTCTGATGTAATATAGCCATTTTGTCTTTCCTTTGAATAGTGTTAGCATAGTATATCATTTTCCATTCTTTTACTTTTAGCCTAGCCTATTAATATCTTTGTATTTAAAATACATTTCTTTGGCAGTACATAGTTGGATCTTGCTTTTTTAAATCCTTTCTGATCATATCTGTCTTTAATTGAAGTATTTAGACCATTTACAATTAATGTAATTATTAATATAGTTATGTATAATCCTATCTTCTTGGTCTTTGTTGTACCATTTGTTCTTTGTTTCCTTTTTCTTTCATTTCATGTCTTCTTTTAGATTAATTGAATATATTTTATGGTTCTATTTTATCTTCTTTGTTGGCTTGTTAGTTATAATTCTTTGTTTTGTTAATTTAGTGGTTGCTTTAGGAATTATAGTATATATCTTTAACCTATCACACCTACATTCAAGTAATATTATACCATTTTGCAAATGACATAAGAATCTTACAGTAGTGTACTCCCATTTGTCCCCTCCCTGACCTTTCTGCTATTTTTATTGTACATTTCACTTTTACATATGGTATAAACACCATGACTACATTATTATTATTTTTGTTCAAACCAGATATTGGCAAACTTTTTTTTGTAAATGGCCAGATAGTCAATATTTTAGGCTTTGCATGTCATGTGGTCTCTGTTGCAATAACTCATTTCTGCCAGTGTATCTCAAAACCAGCCATAAAATATGTAAATTAACGAGCATGACTATGCTCCAGTGATATTTTATTTAAAAAATACTCAGCAGGTAAGTACAATCTATGAGCTATAGTTTGTTTACCCTTGGTTTAAATAGTCAATTATCTTTTAAAGAGATTTAAATAATAAGGAAAAATCTTATATATCTACCTATGCAATTACTAGGCCCGGTATTCTTCATTCCTTTGTGTAGATTCATATTTTTCTCTGGTATTATTTTCCTTCTGTCTAATGGACTTGCTTTAACATTTCTTGCCAGGTTGGTCTGCTTTTGTATATCTGAAAAAGTCTTAATTTCACCTCATTTTTGAAAGATATTTTTCTGGGTAACGAATTCTAAGTTGACAGTTATTTTCTTTCTGTCTTTTAAAAATGTTGTTTCACTGTTTTCTTGCTTGTGTTGTTTCCACCCAAAAATCTGCTGTTATTCTTTTCTTTATTCCTGTGTACACATAACTTGTCCTTTTTCTCTGGCTGCTTTTATGATTTTTCTCTTTAATCACTGGCTTTGAGCAATTTGACTATGATGTGCCTTGGGTGTAGTTTTCTTCATGTTTCTTGCTCCTGGGATTCACTGAGACTCTTGGCTCTGTGAATTTATATTTTTCATTAAATATGGAAAATTTTTGACCATTATTCTTCAAATGTTTCCCCAGTACCCGACCCTCCTTTGAGGACTCCATTTACTTGTATATTAGGCTGTTTGTTGATGCTTCTCCTCCTTTTTTTCTTCCTCTTCCTCTCCTTCTTTTCTGTCAACTTATTACTTTTTTTTCTGTGTTGCATTTTGAGGAGTTTCTAAGGCTATGTCTTCGACTTCGTTAATCTTTCCTTCTCCAATGTCTAATTGACTGTTAATCCCAACTGGTGTATTTTCCATATTGCACATTATAGTTTTTGGTTTCTAGAAGTAGAATTTGACTCTTTTTAAAAATATCTTCTAAGTCTCTACTTAACTTTTTGAATATATGTAATACATGCAACCATTGGGTTATAAACATCCAACTTACAGACAACTCATATGCAAGAATGGACTGCCATAATATATTAAAAATTTGAGTTAAATACATACAATGGTTCATAATAACTAACACATGTACTACTTTGTGATGCTTGTGAAAACACTGCACAGTTTCTTAAGTGTTTTATATGCATAAAAAGGTAAAATATATACTATATACTAAGACAAACATTTGACTAACTGATGTTAAATAAGAACTATATGTACCTGTTCTGACTTACCTACAAATTCTACTTATAGCCAGATTTAGGAACACATCTTGTTCATAAACTGGGGACTGCCTGTACAGTTATAGTATATTTTTAAATTTCCTTCTCTTTTAATTGTCAATTCTGAGTGGGTTTTGATTGATTGATTTTTCTCCCCATTATGGGTTGTATTTTCTTGCTTCTTTGCATGAGAGAGAGAGAGAGAAAGAGGTCAGCTCCTTTCAAATAAAACAAAGTTTGAGAAAATAGTTAAGTTTGTCAGTGGGCCCACTAGTATTTCACCTTGATTTGGACAGACTTACCGATCTGGTCACAGGTAGTCCTAGACAAGCACACGTCCACCCCAGCGGTCAACCCAGGTAAAGGCTCCTCAAGCTAGGTGGGAAAATATATAAACAAAAAGAGATAGGGCCCGAGTGGGGCTCCTTCTCCCAAACTCTACAGATAGGCAACTCCTACTCTCTTGGGGAGGTTGAGTGTGGCCTCGGAAAGTAGCCCTGATTGTCATTCTAGGGAAGATAACTTTCTGTGGAAACTAGAGGGTAGAGACAAATGGTCTCACTAAGAGAGGAGCATACGGCTCTTGGCTCTTCTGAGTGATCTTGGAAGAATTAACCTTTAACCTTATTTCTTCCTCTGTTAAATAGGTGTCTCACCAATTTTTTGGTTCCGTCTCTTTGCACGGAACCATATGATGTGAAATTCAGTAGCGTCGGCTTAAAATTGGCATCTATGTCTTGTTCATTTCAATGATTATGTTTTCTGTGATGATACCACAGTTTACGTGTCTCTCTCCCTCACTAACCTCTGAGCCCCGTAAAGACAGAGAAGTTTTTACTTTCATATCTGCTGGTACATCAATCATTTATGTTGAATAAATGAATGTGTTCATGAATCATTATTTACCAGGGTGTACATTTCCTCAACTCAAAAATGAAAACATTTAATGCCTTTCAGGAAGGAGTTGATAAATGCTGCAAAGATGCTCAGAAGCTGTCCCACACCTTCAAAAGATTCACCCAGTTCTCTCACTCTCTCTGTTTCTCTCTCTGTTATGATAACAGTTTATAAAGCATATAGGAGTCCCTGGGTGGCACAAATGGTTGAGCAATGGACTACTAACCAAAAGGTCAGCAGTTCGACCCCACTTAGAGATGCCTTGGAAGAAAGTCCTGGTGGTCTACTTCTGAAAGATTAGTGCCTTGAAAATCCTATGGAACACTGTTCTACTCTGCACATATGTGGCTGTCATGAGCTGGAATTGAGTCAGTGCCAACTGGTATGCAGTATATGGGATTGCGGTAGCCTCATTCCTTCCCACTTCTGCAGAATCATAACCAGCTCCATAACTGCATTAATGGGAATTATGATAAAAACTTCCTCCTCCCCAGCAGAGCAATCTTGTCCTACCCTGACATTGAGTTTCCCAAAGCTATTCAATTCAGAGACACAGACAAGATGTCTCCAATGTGAGATTTGGGCTCAGATTCTGCTCCAACACCGCCAGTTCCCAGAGCATTTTCCCTGTATCACTGCAGTATTTACTAAGGGATTTGAGAAATATCCACCTGGGCTGGGACACTGCAGCTCCATGGTACCTCCCTTGCTGTCTGTCATCTGCCCATTGCCAACTCCAGATCCAAGGAGGGTGAAACACACATTCCTCCTGACAAGCGCTTGGTAATATAATCTAAGCAGAGGGCTTTGGAAAGCTCAATAACAATAAGCCCCCATTCATGTCAGCTCAGTTAATTAGGCATCAGCCAGCAGGCTGACAAGGGTTGGGCTAAAATTTACCTCTGCTTTGAAAAGGCTTTCTTCATACACAGTGAAAATTAATTGGGTAAACAGAATGTCAGATGAATGCTGGGGGGAGAAAACAGCAAAAGGAGAAAGAGGCATTTAATTGCTCTCATGATATAAACAGCCTTTCATAAACAAATAAATGCAATCTCAGAGTGGTGGACAGAGTGGAAAGGGCACTGGCAGGAGAATTTGTTGCTCTGAGTGCCTGTCCTGGCTCTGCCCTAACAACTGGCTCACTTTAAAAACACTGCTTTCCCTCCCTGGGCTTCAGTTGATTACTCTACGTCTTAGTTATCTAGTGCTGCTGTAACAGAAGCAGCACAAGCTGGGTGGCTTTAACAAACAGAAATTTATTATCTCACTGTTTAGGAGGCTGGAAGTTCCAATTCAGGGTGCTGGCTTTAGGGCAAGACTTACTTTCTCCGTCTGCTCTGGGGGGAGGTCCTTGTCTCTTCTTGACCCTTGATGATCTTCATGTGGCCTGGCATCTATCTTCCCCCATTTCTGCTTGTTTAATCTGATCCTTTTACATTTCAAAAGAGATTGACTCAAGACACACCCTACACTAATACTGCCTCATTAACATAACAAAGAAAACCCATTTCCAAATGGGATTATAACCACAGGTACTGTATAGGGGTTAGGATTTACAACACATATTTTTAGGGGACATAATTTAATCCATAACACTCTATAAAATCAGAAATTGTTCTCCTGATTCTCCATGGCCTCTAATAACTTTACACAATGATAGCAATTAATGTGCTCAATTCAAGACAAACCCTAGATCTTCCCTAAGCCAGGCAGCCCAAGCATTGTAGTAGGAAGCACTGTTCCCTGCTAGGAAATGCAATCACCATAACCTCAGAATGCCAGTCCTTCCCACTTCCAGTCTGCCCTTCTCATTTTTGCCTGAGTAATCCTTCCAAAAGGCAGTTCTGACCTTGCCTCTTCCCTTATAGTGGCAAACTCCTTAAAGTCCAAACTCCCTAGCAAGGCACACGAGGCTTTTCACAATACCTCCTGCCCCGGCTTTGCTCATCCTCTACCCAAACCCTGGGTGCCAGCCGTGCTGGATTCTGCACAATTTCCAGAATGCTTACCACACTTCAGACTCAGTTTGTTTGCATATGCTGTTCCTCTGTTTTGCCTGGGAACTGCTACACACCCTCCAAGCTTCCTGAGCCTCCAGGGCTTTTCTCTGTTGCAGTCACACGGTGGCCTGTTTGCTGCTTCCACTAGACTGTGGATTCTTTAAGTACATGGGTTTTGTCCTATTCTCTTCGTGTTTCTAAAGTCCGCCTGGGGGATCCTAAAGGGTTATTGCATAGATGAATGAAAACAGCATTTAAAAGTAATAAAAAGGCAATTTTATAGCTACTTAATTTTGATATTTCCTGTTTTGAGATTAGCTTTCCCTTGCTATTCTGAATTAGTGAACGGTGCTGACATTTTTGAGGATTCTCTAAGAGCCATTAATCAGGAAGATTCTGTTTTGAGAATTGCAATTAAGATGCAGAAAGGGTTTAGTTAGTGAACTGAGACTAGGTGTTTAAGAAAAGTCATTTGAAAAATGTCATGGGCAATTTTTTTTAATAATACTTTTCTCATCCCATGAGAGCAGAGGTTGGCTTATTTGATATTCTGTTAAGCAGAATCATAGCCATGTTTCTGCATGCCCATTAGGAATCATAATTGATGGTTCTAGAGATGGGTGGGCTTCTCCAAAGGGTATAAATTTTTGCCCCCTGGAGATGTTCAGGTAGAAGCTGGAAGGCCATCAGATGTGCTTGCTGAAAAGGGACTTGCATGCATTCCATTTCAATTTAGAGATTTCTTTTTTTGGACATTATGAATTTCCAGATCTATAGATGAGAAAAGTGAGACTCAGAAAGGTTCTTTATAGTTATTGAATTAATTCAGTACTATTGCCATTTTGGACTGGACAATTCTTTACTGTTGAGGGCTGGCCTGTGCACTGTAGGGTGTTTAGCAATCTTAATCTCCGCACTATTGACATTTTGGACTGGATAATTCTCTGTTGTCAGGAGCTGGCCTGTGCATTGTAGGATGTCCAGCAGCATTCCTGGCCTTTACCCATTAGATGCAAGTAGCACTGCTCAGTTGTGAAAACTAAAAATGTCTGCAAACACTGCCAAATGTCCCCTGGGGGGACACAATTGCCACCACTGAGAACCGCTGAATTAAAAGAATGAATGAATAATCATTAGCTGAGGTAAGCTGAAAGCCTGAATTTAGTCTATACTTGAATTTTGTTTTTTATTTTTGTGTTACTGTTAACTAGATTCAATAAGCATGCATTGCAGAGCTGCCTGTGAGGCCATACAGAACACACTGTGCTAGGCACTATGGAATTATGGAGAGTTAAAGAAGAATTCCACAGTCTCTTTAAGTAACATACAAATAACTCATGCAGAAATATTGAGACAGGAGGGTCAGTGTGGATAGAGCTGATGTGCAACAGTGTTAAAGAATGTGACCCTAAAAAATGGAACGTAGAGAGGCAGGGCCAAGATGGCCGACTGGTCAGACACTTCTGGTGGACCCTCTTACAACAAAGACCCAAAAAAACAGGTGATTTGATTATATATGGCAATCTGGGAGCCCTGAACATCAAAGGCAGAGTTGAGGAACAGGACTGAGTGGCAGGGGAAAGGAGAGATGGTTTGGAAGCAGCGAGGACTTGCCAGACCTCACCCGGCGAGAACCTGAGCCCTTCAGGCCTGAGCAGCTTGGAGGTGAGCAGTGAGGCAGAAAAGCGACAGTGCTCAGGAGGCACGTTTTCCACACCAGGAGAAACCCAGAGCCAGAGAGTCTACACAGCCACCCAGAACCAGTGAGAAGCAGTCCTCATCAGTGAAAGATAAGTACTTGTGTATGGCTAACCGTGTGAATCAAAAACACCCTCCTTAGGGAAAAGCCTCCCTCCCGTTTACCTCGCCACTCCCTGCTCTGCACTGGGTCCCAGACTGGCTTCAGCAGTTGCCGAGTCCCCTGGGCCAGAAGTACGATTTGTCACACACCCAGAGCCATTCTCCCTGCCTTGGAGAGTAAACAAATTAACAAACGGGGAAAAATAAACTGCCGGCTCCCCTAAGCCAGTAACACAGGGTAGGTACAGCTCCTTAGCCTAGACAGAGGCATAAGGGATCCACGGACTTTGAGTGCCTTCCCCCCTGCATAGACTTGTGTGGGCCCATCTCAACAGTGTAGGCCCTCATTACTGCAGTACAACAGGGTATATACCGGAACTCTAACTTCAACTATTTCAGCTGTGAAGTGGCAGGTTCTTCACATTTGACACTGCTCTGCGCATTAAGCAGGGTCTTCACTTACCCACATCAGGGGCCTGAGGACTGGTGGCTCCACCCACGCCACCCAGTCACCTGCGATAGGGGCCCATGAATAAGAGGTGCCCCCTAGTCCTTACAGCCAACAGCATCAGTCCAGCTGCAAAACCCACCCACCTACGTGCTCTAGGGAACTGGACACGCCTTCCTCCTGGACACTTGGGGGCAGCCCTCAGCGCTTGCCTTGCTCAGAGTGTGTCCCCCTGCTGCAGTCAGATGCCTGTGCCTACACCAATCACCCGTGCCTGTCTAGGACTGTGAGAGCCTACACCACACACTTGGTGGCTATCTACCTGGACACCTGAGCTGAATCCATATAGGAGGAGCGGGCAGACTCCTGAGCTCACATACCGAGTAACAGATCTAACCACCTGGTGATAGGACATTAGAGCTTCAAAGGTGCCAATAATCAAATTAGCTCATAGGAGCAGCCTATCTGGGCATAGCAAAACAAAACAAGAAGCTAGGACACAGTAAGCAAACATAAAATAAATAAATATAGTAACTTATTGATGGCTTGGAGACAACAATCAATATCAAATCACATAAAGAGGCAATTCATGATGGCTTCAGCAAGCTCCCAAAATAAAGAATCTAGAAATTTTTCAGAGTAGGAAAATTTCTTGGAATTACCAGAGGCAGAATACAAAAGATTAATATACAGAGTTCTTCAAGAAATTGGGAAGGAAATTAAGCAAAACACAGAACACACAATAGAGGAAATTAAAAAGATTAGACAAGAGCATAAGGACAAATTTAACAGGCTGCAAAAATCCATAGAAAGGCAGCAATCAGAAATCCGGAAGATTAACAATAAAATTTCAGAATTAGACAACTCAATAGAAAGTCATAGGAGCAGAATTGAGGCAATGGAAGCCAGAATTAGTGAGATTGAAGATAAAGCACCTGACCCCAACTTACTTGAGGAAAAATCATATAAAAGGATTTAAAAAAATAAAGAAACCCTAAGAATTATGTGGGACATTATCAAGAGGAACAACCTACGAGTGATTGGAGTACCAGAACAGGGGGCAATAACAGAAAATACAGAGAGAATTGTTGAAGATTTGTTGGCAGAAAACTTCCCTGGTATTGTGAAAGATGAAAAGATACCTATCCAAGATGCTCATCGAACCCCACATAAGGTAGATCCCAAAAGAAAGTCACCAAGACATATTATAATCAAACTTGCCACAGCCAAAGATAAAGAGAGAATTTTAAGAGAGGCTAGGGATAAATGAAAAGTCATCTACCAAGGAGAATCAATAAGAATAAGCTCGGGCTACTCAGCAGAAACCATGCAGGCAAGAAGGCAATGAGATGACATATATAAAGCCTTGAAGGAAAAACACGTCTAGCCAAGAGTTATATATCCAGCAAAACTGTCTGTCAAATATGATGATGAAATTAGGGCATTTCCAGATAAACAGAAGTTTAGGGAATTTGCAAAAACCAAACCCAAATTACAAGAAATACTAAAGGGAGTCCTTAGGTTAAAATCACTAACATCAGATAACAACTCAAGATTAGAACACAGGACAGAGCAACCAGATATCAACCCAGATAGGGAAGTCACAAAAGTAAATCAAAGCTAAAACACTGAAAATAGAGAAACAGATGTCAATATGTAAAAGATGACAATATTAAAACAAAAAGAGGGACTTATAAAATGTAGACATAGATTTTTCATATGGAGAGGAACTCAAGGTGATATCAAGAAATAAAAGACTGGCATAAACTTAGAAAAATCGGGGTAAACATTAAGGTAACCACAAAGGAAACAAACAATCCTACAAGTCAAAATAAAAAACTAGAAAAATATAAAGCTTCAGCAAACACAAAATCAACAACAATGAAAAAGATGAAAATATGTAAAGAAAAGTGACTCAGCACAGAAAACTAAGTGGAACAAAGAAACTGTGAACAACACACACACAAAGACATCAGAATGACAGCACTAAACTCATACCTATAATAATTATGCTGAATGTAAATGGACTAAATGCACCAATAAAGAGACAGAGTGGCAGATTGGATAAACACGATCCATCTATATGGTGCCTACAAGAGACACATCTTAGACTTAAAGACACAAGCAAACTAAAACTCAAAGGATGGAAAAAATATATCAAGCAAACAACACTCAAAAAAGAGCAGGAGTGGCAATATTAATCTCTGACAAAATAGACTTTAAAGTAAAACCCAC
>NW_004444076.1:5780922-5782091 GCF_000243295.1 Trichechus manatus latirostris
ATACCATTTACAATAGCCCCCAAGAAGATAAAGTACTTAAGAATAAATCTAACCAGAGATGTAAAAGACTTTTAGAGAGAAAACTACAAGACACTACTGCAAGAAACCAAGAGACCGGCATAAGTGGAAAAGCATACCTTGCTCATGGATAGGAAGACTCAACATTGTGAAAATGTCAATTCTACCCAAAACGATCTACAGATGCTATGTAATCCTGATCCAAATTCCATGGGCATTTTTTAATGAGACGGAGAAACAAATCACCAACTTCTTATGGAAAGGGAAGAGGCCCTGAATAAGTAAAGCATTACTCAAGAAGAAGAACAAAGTGGGAATCCTCATACTACCTGATTTTAGAAGCTATTCTGTCACCATGGTAGTCAAAACAGCTTGGTAGTGGTACAACAACAGATACATAGACTAGTGGAACAGAATTGAGAATCCAGACATAAATTCATCCACCTCTGAGCAGCTGATATTTGACAAAGACCCAAAGTCTGTTAATTGGGGAAAAGACAATCTCTTTAACAAATGGTGCTGGCATAACTGGATATCCATCTGCAAAAAACGGAAACAAGACCCATACCTTACACCATGCACAAACACTAAAAATAGATCAAAGACTTAAATATAAAATTGAAAATGATAAAGATCGTGGAAGAAAAAATAGCGACAATGCTAGGAGCCCTAATACATGGCATAAACACAATACAGATCATAAGTAACAATGCACAAGCACTAGAAAAGAGACTAGATAACTGGGAACTCCTAAAAATCAAACACTTATGCTCATCAAAAGATTTCACCAAAAAAGTCAAAAGACAACCTACAGACTGGGAAAAAAATTTTGGCTATGACAAATCCAATCAGCGTCTAATCTCTAAAATCTACAAGATACTGCAAAACTTCAACAACAAAAAGACAAATAACCTAATAAAAAAATGGGCAAAGGATATGAACAGGCACTTCGCCAAAGAAGATATTCAGGCTGCTAACAGACACGTGAAGAAATGCTCAGAATCATTAGCCATTAGAGAATGCAGATCAAAACTACAATGAGATATCATCTCACCCCAACAAAGCTAGCATTAATCCAAAAAACAGAAAATAATAAATGCTGGAGAGGTTGTGGAGAGACTGGAACACTTATACACTGTTGGTGGGAATGT
>NW_004444076.1:5783311-5794488 GCF_000243295.1 Trichechus manatus latirostris
GAGGGTTAGGAGCTGGTTGAATGGACATGGGGAATGAGGGGTGGAAAGGAGGAGTGTGCTGTCACAGTATGGGGAGAGCAATTAGAGTCATATAACAATGTATGTATAAATTTTTGTATGGGAAAAAAAAAGAATGTAGTAGTTATAATCTTAGAGTCTAGAATCAGAATGCCTGAGTTTGAAATATTGGTGTTAACATTCTCCAGCTGTTTTACCAGTGGGCAAGTTACTTCACAGCTCCATGCCTCAGTCTTCTTATCTGTTTGATGGGAATGATAATAATAGTCTATATCAAGGGTTGTTGTGAGGATTAGATGGTTAATATATGTAGCATGTTTGGAATGGTGCCTGCCACATAAAGAGTGCTATTAATATATGTTGTTGAATAAAATATACCAGGGACTAAGAAATGCACATTTTTAAGGACCACTAAGATAGAAAAAATGCTGACAATTGTAATTAAAACAAACAATCAATTATAAGACTCACCCTGATTTCAGGGGTTAAAATATGAAAAAAGTACATCTTAGATTTGATATAGTATGAGTGTACTATCACGGCTTTGTAGTCAGGCTTGTATTTGAATTCTTGAGCCACCATTTTCTAGCTGGGTCAACTTGAATGAATTATTTAAATTCTCTGAACTTGTTTCCTTTAATAGTCATCTCATAGGGTTGTGGTGGATATTAAAGGAGACCATTTATGTAAACTGCCTTAGCAAAAAGTGGGCGTTCAACACATGGTAGCTATTAACGTGGGTAAGTAAAAATTATCGCTACCAGCATTCCGTGTGTGGGTTTATTCCAAACAAAACGTCTTTAAACATGTCTCAGGGATCAGTGAATAGCTGCAGACAAGTTCTCTCAGTAACACACTTGTCTTACTCTTGTTAGGGTGCCTTCAAAAAAAAAAACAAGATACTTTTAGTGCCATGGAAAAAAACAATTTTGAGGTCAGGGCTAACATCAAATTTTTAACAAAACTCAAGTGGACATCTTCCCAAATCATTGAAGCTTTGCAACAAGTTTATGGGAGTGCTGCGCCACAAAAAAGAAGTTTTTGGATAGAGTAAGCGTTTTAAAGGTTGAGAAAACCTCAAAGATGAGCCAAGAGAGGGAAGACCGCAAGGGCTGTCCTACGAGAATTTCGTTGGATACTACCCCATTGATCCTAAAGCCCTGACCTTGCCCCTTCAGACTTCTTTTTTCCCCCCAGACTCAAAGAACATTTAAAAGGAACATGATTTGAGTACCTTGAGGTAGTAGTCTGTGTCCATACTCTTAGCCATTATTCTATACTGCCTCTAACTGAAAATGCTTATGTAAGATGTGTCTCTCCAGGGGAATGAATATTTTTTTAATATACTTTTTTTGTTTCTCAGAGCAGTTTTAGGTTTACAGAAAAATTGTGCGGAAATACAGAGTTCCCACATACCCCGTCTACTCCCTACACAGTTTCTACTATTATTAACACCTTGCATTCGTGTGGTGCATTTGTTACTATTGATGAACCAATGTTGATACATTATTATTAATTAAGGTCCATAGTTTACATTAGGATGTTGTGTTGTATAGTCCCATGGGTTTTGACAAATGCATAACAACATGTATCCACCATAACAGTATCACACAGAATAGTTTCGCTGCCCTAAAAATCCCCTATGCTTCTCTTATTCATCCCTCCTCCCTCCCCTGTTCCCTCGAACCTCTGAGGGACCATTTTTCAGGTCCTCTTTGTAGCCTATGAATCTGTGAAGGAGTACTTAAGGCAAGACATGGGGTTAAAAAGTTACAACATTTTTAAATTCCTGTCTCAAATGTGTTGTTCCCACTCCCTACTCCTGCTCCAAGTGATTCTCTTTGTGTCAGACAGGAACAGGGAGGGCAAAGAAGTAACTACCATCTTCTTAATCATCTTTGTGCCTTTGTTAGCTAATTAGTGATCACAGAGAATATTTAAAACATGAGAAGGCTACAGAAATGTCAGTCTTATCTTTTACGATGATGGTATTTAAATCCTGCTAAATTTCTGTGTCCAAAAGAAAACTAAATTCTGAGGCCATACATTATCGTAAATAGTGGGAACTAGGTGTTGGTCTTCATTGGAAGAACAGGAGCCAAGCTCCTAGAGGGTGCATGGTGAGTAGAACTGTGCCTGGTCCTTAGCTGGTGCTCCATCTTATTCCTTGAATGAATGAGAAGTATCACAAAAAGGATTAGGGGTTTAGATTTAGAAGACCTCGATGTAAAATGCTACCTCCTGTATCTACTGGCTGTTTGACCTTAAGCAAGTCACTTCATCTCTCTGACTCTTGGTTTCCTCATTTGGTCAATGGGAATAAGAATCATAAGTACCCCATAGAGTTGGGGGGATTCAATGAATCAAAATTAGATCATTATATACTAGCCACTCAGTAAATTGGTACATACACATAACTGTTACTACTACTATTAGTTGTTATTTGGGAAAATATTGTATCAATGTTTCACAGAGGAGCATTACAGAAATTCTGTTTTCATTGGTACATAATGAAAAGAGAATATATTTCATTTTCAATTTTTGAAAGGTGTGAAAAATCTTTTTAAACCAGCAGGACAAGGCAGAGTGCAAAAATGGGGGATGAACAGTATCAGGGAGCAGATTCTGCCATTTTACCATTAACTGGCAGAGCCAATGCAATCAAAAGGGCCCACCAGAGGTAACGTGATTCAAGGGTTCAAATCCCAAGTCTGCTGCTTATTAGCCATGGGGCCCAAGTTTGTGCTGGACTGGCTACTCAACCTCTCACAGGGTGATTGTAAGAATTAAGCAATTAATACTCTTAGCCCAGAACACATTTACAACAATCTAAGAAGTAGCTTATCATCATCATCGCTGTGAGTCGGAATCAACTGGACGGCAATGGGTTTTGGATTAAGAAGTAACTCAGGAGTCCCTGTGGCACAAATGGTTAAGTGCTTGGCTACTAATCAAAAGGTTGGCAGTTAGAATTCACCCAGAGGTGCCTCGGAAGGAAGTCCTGGTGATCTACTTTTGAAAGATCATAGCCACTGAAAACCCTATGGAGTGCAGTTCTACTCTGAAACACATGGAGTCGTCATGAGTCAGAATCAACTTGACTACAATTTTTTTTTTAAAGTAATAACTCACTTACTCTCCCAGCATGGAGAATCCATAGACACTTGCCAACAGATAGGCAAACATACTGTACTGGAAGTTGTGCTAGAAATGTAGACAGAGGCCAGATCATGGTAGTCCTTGAAGAGCATGCTGAAAGTGCAGAATCTTTTCCATAGACAATGTGGGGAGGGGGGCGGGGAGAGGTTGGAGGCACTGAAGGTTCTTAGGAAGGAAGTGGCAGAAAGTGATCCATTTTTCAACTTACATACTAATATCACTTTTCCTTCTCCCTCCGCCACTCTCTCTTCTTACCCACCCCTTCTTTAATATTCTAAAATATATGTAGCACTTTTGTTCTCTTTAGTTAATTTGCTCCCCAAAGCAACATACGGGACACGTATTATTTCTATCTGCATTTTACCAATAAGGAAACAGAAACTCACAGTTTGCCCAAAATTACACAGGTGGTAAGACACAGAACCCAAATCTTAGTACTCTAAGTCCTATTCTCTTTCTCCTATAGCCCACTGCCATAATAGGAAAATAAAACCAAAATGGAATCTGTGTGTCATCTACCCACCAGGCACTGCTCCAGGGAAAAATACGGAACAGCCCTAAACACTTTGCTTCCAGGTCATAAAAATAACCATTAGGCCCAGAATAATGTGATCTTTGAGTTTTGTTTCAGTGACATTTATTCAGTGGTTGTTCTCTAAGTGTCTTCCTGATGGCTATCATTTGATTTACAGACAACCTGAGAAAAGAAGTAATTTTAAACTTATTATTTCACAAAATTGCACTGTGTTTTAACTGTGCCAATTTTGCCACTGGCCCAATGCCTTTAAGTGTGTGTACTTTCTGGACCCACATCTATCACAGAGAGTGTTTTTTGTTTAGCATCACTGCTAAATCTTAGTTCAGCATTACTACTAAATCCTGGTTTGTTTTTTGTAGCATTTACTGCACAGATGTGGGCTGTATATTGGTAGCTACAGTTCAGAGATTTCAGCTCTCTACCTAGAACTGGTCAAAAGCCTCAGCGATTATTGAGTCCAGTTGACTCATTTTGCAGATGGAGGTACTGAGGCCCAGACAGTGGAGCAGAATAACTCAGGGTCTGAAGGGGGGTGGTGGCAGAGGAGAGAATCTAACTCAGATGACCTGGCTCCCGGTTACCCTTGTTATTTTAAGTGTGATCCAGGGACCAGCAACATCAGTGAAACTTAAGAGTTGTTAGAAATGTAGCATTTAGGACCTCATCCCAGGCTTACTGAGTCAGAATCTGATTTTAACAAGATCCCCAGGTGATGTATGCACATTAAGATTTAAGAAGCACTGCTTTATATTACGTTGTATTTTTGCTTGCATACGTATTTGCAGGTGTATTTGTATGTGTGTCAGAGAGAGACAGAGAGGATATGACTGACTGGTTGGTTGATTGGGCTGGAGGTAATGAGATGCCCAGGCGATGTTCTTTGAATAATTGACACATGGGGCTGGAGTTCAGGAATGAGATCTAGGGATGGATACTAGGGATACTAATATGCAGGGCATCTCTAAATAGGTGGAAAATGAAGCGCAGAGGGGATAGATTATCCAGAGAGAGTAAGAAGGAAACATGAAAATTTAGAAGCTGGCAGACCAATATTTAGCTCAAGAACCTCAGTGTCCCAGAAGCCAAAAAACAAGTGTTTTAAGGTCTTAGGTTAATGTGGTAAGATGACAAAGAAAGGTTAATAGAGATAAAAACTGAAAATATTCCCTTATATCTAATAGTCAGTAGATAAGGAGCCCTGGTGGCGCAATGGTTAAGTGCTTGGCGTCTAACCAAGTGGTCGGTGATTTGAGCCCACCCAGTGGCTCTGCAGAAGAAATGACCTGGCTATCTCTTCCATAAAGATTACAGCTTAGGAAACCCTATGGAGCAGTTCCACTCTGGGTCAAAATCAACTCAACGGCAACTAACAACAGCAATAGACCCCTGGTGATTCGGCCAGGGGCCCCGCCTAAGAACTACCTCAGGCTATTCTTGTCTTTGATTGTAGAACTTATGCCAACAATTGCTCCCTTTACTGTGTTCTGTTGGCCCTGGCTTTTTATCTCTGTTTTGCCTCTCTCAGTCTCTAATTTCTTGGTTTTTGACTTGCCTGTTGGTTGCTGGCTTCTGCTTCCTGTCTCACCCTTTTCCTGCTCCTTTGTGTGTTCCCTTCTTCAGACCACTTTCTAGTTGCCGTTGAGGCAATTCCAACTCATAGTGATACCATATATGTCAGAGTAAACTGTACTCCATAGGGTTTTCAATGGATGTGACTTTTTAGAAGTAGATCACTAGCTCTCTCTTCTGAGATGCTTCTGGGTGGACTAGAACTACCAACCTTTTGGTTAGCAGCATAGTGCATTAACTGCTTGCATCATTCAGGGACTCCCCTTTAGAACCACTAGTGACTCCTAACTCACCTTTTGTGTGGACTGATATCCACTCCCAGGTTGTTTCTACTCATCTCAACTCCCAGCACAGGCTCATGTAGCTGAAACTATCCTAGCTATTAAGCTTTCACACAAAATTCAAACTGTTTAGGATCTCTCATCTTAATGTTATACAAATATCTCCGCTTTTAAAGTAGAGTATGGTTTAAATAAGCCCCAGAGAGCCAATGGGCTCCTAGAAAGAAGTCTACATTTGCCCTTTGTGCTGATGGCTTAGCTGATACACCAGGGGGAAAGTATTAAAAATTTAAGCCATTTACTCCAATACAATTGTCTTTACAGAATTTTTAATGTGTTATTTGGGCATCAGCACGATTCTGGAGAGAAATAGAAAACATTTTACATCTTTTTTAAAACATCTGGTAGAATTTAGATTCCTAGTTATGGCTTTTAAAACAAGATTATTGAAAATTAGTGCATAAAATCTCTAGTTGCTTCTTTTTCTTCTCTTTTTTAGGCTGGAATGCCTGGAATTAGAGCCATTAATCATTTCTTGATGTCAAAGTCATTAGCAGACCTGTGAATAGTCGAGAGGTGGAAGGACATCAAGAATGGGCGAAACTAGCCAAATACAGCCAAATTCACTGATACTAGTAAAATATAACACTTCTTTGTGTCAGACACTTACTGGGTGCCTTCACACATTATCTTGTTCAGTCTTCACAACAACCATATGGAGTAGGTGTTATTATCCCCACTTTGACAATGAGTCTTGGCAAAATTACATAGCTTACTTGTGGCCAGATACAAGATATAAACTCAGTATCTGTTGAGTCTGTGTATGATGGAGTAAGTTTAAAACTTGGGTCAGGGTCCATGGAATAAAAGTATCATATTGTAAAGGTGGGTTTTCTGTATTTCCTTTATAAAATGTTATAAACAAATGCCTATTATATTTCACCAGATGTAAGGTAGTCCTTCTGAATATATTATTCAAGGAAAAAGCTACAGGATAGCGTCTTGAAACTAGATAGCATCTGGTGACAAAGGAGAATTTCCCCCAAATTAAAATACTGGGCCAGCTGGCACTTTTCTCAGCTCTGCACTTTCGCTTATGTTTGAATGCCTGTTCCCTATACCTGGGATATTTATCTGCTCTGTTCTCCATTTCTCTACATTTACCATCTTCAGTAACTGTCATTCTTAAGATTATCTTTGAGGCCGTTTAGGTGCCATAAGCCTCAGCTTCTCCATCTATAATTTGTGAATCATAGTACTAATGCATGAGGTCATTCAGTGTTTGAGTGATATAAGAATATAACTTATGTGGTAATTTTGATAAAGAATAAAAGTAAAATATGAAACATTAAAGATAGTTGCTGGCTGTTTTAGGTTGAGTTCTCTAGAGGAACAAAACCAGTGAAGCATATATATAATATATGGAGAGAGATTTACTTCAAGGAAATGGCTCACGCAGTTATGGAGGCTGGAAAGTCCTAAATCCATGGGTTAGGTCGCAGGCTGCTGGCTCATGGGGTCGCAGGAGCTGCCAAATTGAAAATCTGCAGGTTAGGTGGCAGGCTTCAGGCTTCTTACATCCCAAGAACCAGAGGTCAGACTGGGCAAGTGCAGGATCAAGAAACATTGAGAGAGAGAGAGACAGAGAGAGAGAAAGAGCTTTGCCAGAACATCCATTTATATGTTGGATGTAGGCCACACCCCCAAGGAAACTCCCCTTCCAACTGATTGGCTGCTCACATCAGGTCAAAAAATGGAGGATGATATATAGTGTCACGGATTGAATTGTGTCCCCCCAAAATGTGTGTCAACTTGGCTAGGCTGTGATTCCCAGTATTGTGTGGTTTTCCACCATTTTGTGATCTGAAGTGATTTTCCTATGTGTTGTAAATCCTACTTCTGTGATGTTAATGAGGCAGGATTAGAGGCAGCTGTGTTAATGAGGCAGAACTCAATCTATAAGATTAGGTTGTGTCTTAAGTCAATCTTTTTTGAGACATAAAAGAGAGAAGTGAGCAGAGAGACAGAAGGACCTCATACCACCAAGAAAGAAGCACTGGGAGCATAGCACATCCTTTGGACCCGGAGTCCCTGTGCTGAGAAGCAACTTGACAAGGGGAAGATTGATGACAAGGACCTTCCCCCAGAGCTGACAGAAAGAGAAAGCCTTGCTCTCGAGTTGTCACCCTGAATTTGGAATTGTAGCCTCCTAGCCCGTGAGAGAATAAATTTCTCTTTGTTGAAGATATCCACTTGTATTTCTGTTACAGCAGCACTAGATAATTATGACATATAGTGTCTTCTAAGCCACTGAGGATCGTGGCCTAGCCAAGTTGACAGATAACATTGTTGTAGCACAGAAATCACAACTTTACTCTGTATAGAATAAAGCAGAGAGTTTTACTGAGGAATAGTACAGTTAGAACTGGGCAGCACAATACTAGAGAACAAAGTACTCTAGTTCATTGGAAAAAGAGGTAACAGGGGGAAGGGTGTACATGATCATAGTTGCAAGGTGGGCACGTGATTGCAGTCACAAGGTGGTAGAATGACCAGTTTCTTAACATCAGCAATCTTATTTTAAACACACATTCTTCCTGGGTGTGCTGCACAAACACTCTTGATGAACAACTCTGAGAAGTATTTCGTGAACTTTCAGAAACACTTTCTTGCCTTATTTTCATTTAAAGTTTTAAGAGGTTGTAACATTCATTTGAAGACAGAAACAGAGGCTGGGAACAAAATGGAGTTTGATTTGAACCTGATTTAGTCATTCTGTCATGCCAAGTGCCTCAGTTTTTAGGGTGCTCTCACACATTTCCCCCTTCTGATCATGAATCTCCTTAGAGATTCTTTGATCACTGTTATAAAAATGTTTCTTCTGCATGAGCTTTTTACTCTGGATGGTCACTCTATAGTGAGCTTCTAAGACCCCAGATGTTATCTTATAGTAACCAAGCACCACCCAGCTCTTCACCATGCGATAGCTTATACATTCTGCCTCTGTGATCCTTGGGTTGGAGTATAGAGGGTGGGGCAAAACTGCATTTGGAGGAACAACTTGACATCCCAAAAGCCCAACTCAAGGTGTGAAGTTGGTCTCCTTTAAGGACATAGTTTCTTCAAGATATATAATTCTTTGCATAGCAAGGGGAGACGCAGTTTGATTACAGGCATTAGAAAAGCATTTCATAGCACATTTGATTAATCCTAAAGCTATTATTATAATGATTAGAATAATTAAACCAGTTTGTAATATCAAGCATAATCAGGAACAAATACTATTAGGTAACCAACTAAAGAGAGAGAGAAAAAAGGGGAATTAGGCATGGGGGGTATGGAATGCAGCCAGCTGACTTTTTGGTGGACTTGTCGAATGTCCCATTCTACCTCTACCAGGGGAGGGTTCTACCTCCCCTGAACGATTTATACAAGTACAACAGGAGGTATTAACACAGACCCCTCTTTGTTGGGCCAAAAGGAAACGAAGAGTGATTCTGTTATCTAAAACAACTTTAACAAGGGATCTTAGAGATTTCTGTTGGACAGTCATTGCATCTGCAATGCTGTTAGCAATTTGAATCATAGTAGCAGACAAATTGCAAATTGTCCTCTCAAGTTCTGGGATGCCATAAACGGGTAAGAGGGCTCAGAGGAATGCCCATCTGTCTCCTGGCATATCTGTTGGAGAGTTTTCCTTAGATTCTGTAAGTTCTCTCTTTTATTGGGCAAGGATTTTTAAATCATTAGTCCAATGTACATTTTAATTGTAGGAATGGATATTAAGGGGAGCTACTAGAAATCCTAAGGTGCGTTAACCTAACATATGCCAACTAACTACTCAGGGTAATGCCCAGGCATAGGGTCCATTATCTGGGTTAGGTTCCTTTTTAGGGAGATATTTTGATCCCCTACATAAAAATACATATCCAATATAAGCACAAATCACATTATTCCTAGTATAATGTTGTGGAATAGGGACTGGTCTATTGATTTGTTCACAGTTTACAGTTAAAGAATTATTACAAATGGACAATAGTCCCCAAGGTGTGGAGTAGTAAATTTTATGGCAAAGAGAAGATTTGCTCCTTGAGCAGTCTAATTATCTTTTAAAAGTTGGAAGATGTCTAGGGGCTTTGGGTGTAGGAGCAGCTGGTCCGGGCATAAGTAAAACACATTTGGTTGGTTTGGATTAATACAATTTTGTAAACCTTTGATTGTATCATTGACTTGTGTGTACTGAGTTAAGTTAAAGCATGATACCTGAGGTTTAGTTAACAGTCTTAGGGTATGCCATAATTTAACATGTATGGTTCATTTAAAGGTGATATTGAAGTTGATTGTATTTTCTAGGGGCAATATCAGGTAGGTCTGGGGCACTTGTTTCCTGATTGTTAAAAGACCCTTTACCCTGTGAAAGATTGGCAATATTTCAGTAAATCAGTTAAACGTGATATTGCAGTTGATTGTAGTATTAGGTACAAGACTATAATTCAATACAGGGGATGCTAATGAATCTGAATTTTTGTGCACAGTTTGTGGGGGAAGGATGGCAAATCCAACACTCGGTTAAATTACCAGTGCTGGCTACTGACTAGCTAGTTTAACAAAGGCATTTTCCTTCGAAGCGTTAATGGAAGTGATTGAAAGCTGTACAAATAAACTAAGAAGGGCTTCATAATGAAAAAGAAATTACCTAGAAATAATATAATAATGTAAACAGTATAAAAATAACAGCAACAACAAAGTAAGCTCCACAAATTTCAGTCACCTGCATAAGAAGAAGAATTACCAAGAAATAAGACCACAGGTTTGTAATATGGCAACTAGTATGAGAATAGCTACGATTATAAACAAAGTCCAAAAATTTCAATAACTTGCATGTAGACTTGTTCTGTGATCTTGAGACTAGCTGTCTACCTCTGAGGTTGTCTGCTTATGGCTACTAGGGTATTTCAGCTTTAACTTTAAGTCCCCAGATGGTTGACAAGTCCAAACAAGTATTTTAGCTCTTTTAAGTTGTGATAAATGAATCCAGGGTCTGACTCCTAGTTTTGCAGTTAGTAAGAAGGACTAAATGGAGTCCTTTCCAACAGGGGTCTAATGAGTCTTTCAGTTGATGTCTTTTCCAACATACGTATTCTCCAGGGGCAATATCAGGTAGGTCTGGGGCACTTGTTTCCGGGTCATTAAAAGACTCTTTAACCTGGGAAAGATACTTCTTAGAGTATTGCATTAAGGACTGGAAATATTTCAGTAAATCAGTTTGTATATTGTTAGGATCAGTGTAAGCAATATAAGGAAGGACTATAGGTCTTCCAGTAATTATTTCATAAGCAGTAAGTTATGGGGTTCAAGTGGTGTGGACTTTAGATTTAAAGGGACTAAAGGGAGAAGTTTAGCTTAAGGTGAAATTAAAGTTTCAAAAAGCTTTGCAAGATGAGCTTTTATTATTCCATTAGTTCTTTCTACTAAACCGGAAGATTGAGGGTGGTAGGGGCAATACAATCTTTTTTCTTTTTTTTTTCTATTGTACTTCAGGTGAAGGCTTACAGAACAAATAGTTTCTCATGAAACAGTAGTACACATATTGTTTTATGACATTGGTTAAC
>NW_004444076.1:5798083-5822643 GCF_000243295.1 Trichechus manatus latirostris
AAGATGGATATGGGAGAGAGGAGAGAGGAACAGGAGCCAAAAACATACAAACAAACAAAAAAGAATGCTAGGGGAGCTTGCCGTTGGAGTGGAGAGATGAGAGACTATGAAATAGAGAAAAACAGAAAGGGGAAGAGGAAGAAAAGAATGAATAAATAAAAATCAGAAAGGTTAAAAAACCACAAAGTTCCCAGGGATCCCACCGGTGCAGCTATGAGGTCTGGGGAAGTAGCTGTCAGGTGTTGCAGTACCGCCAGGCTAGAAGGCATAGAGGTATATAAAAACCAGGTATTCAGGGAACAGAAAGAGAAGGAAGATATAGAGAGACAAGAAACTGAGCAATGAAGAAAGACAAAAAGGGAAACAGAGGGAGAAGAAAACAAAACAAATTAAAAAAAAAGAATAAGAAAGGCCCCCCAAAAAACAGAAAAAAAAAAAAAACGAGCAAAAAAAGAAATGCTCTCAGGGATCCCTCTGCTCGTCTGTGCAAGCCGAGGGGGAAGTCCCCTTGCCACACAGCACCGCCTGGCCAGAAGGGGCTCCCAGCTTAAGAAAAGGAAAAGAAAACAAACAAACAATTCAAAACAAGTAAAAGCCGCAGGATCCCCACAGCACGGCAACCTAGACTGGGAAACAGCTCCACACTTGAACAGAGCTTCACAGCCCCTCAGGAAGAAGCAAAGATGGCACAGAGAGCCAGGTATTTGAGCGAAAGGAGGGGGAGGTGGTGAGAGGTAAGGAAGAAATCAAAAGAAGCAGAAGAAAAAGCAACACTAGCAGCCAACAAATGGCACTCAGAGAGCCAGCTAGTGTGGGCTGGTGTTTCTCAGATAAGAGACTGTGTCCGTGGGAGGCAGAGGGGGCCTAGTGTGGGTGAAGAAGGGTAGGGAGTGGGAAAGCGTATGTCACAAATTACCGGAGCTCTGCAGCCCCTCAGGAAGAAGCAAAGATGGCGCACGGAGCCAGGTGTTTGAGCGAAAGGAGGGGGAGGTGGTGAGAGGTAAGGAAGAAACCAAAAGAAGCAGAAAGAAAGCAACACCAGCAGCCAACAAATGGCACTCAGAGAGCCGGCCCATTTGGGTGTGTGGAATCCAAGCAGCCAGTGTTTCCCGGTCAAGAGATTGTGGCCGGGGGTAGCAGAGGAGGCCAAGTGGGGGTGAATAAGGGTGGGGGGTGGGAAAGTGTATTTCACAAATTACCAGTTTTTTGTCTCTCGCTGGACGCTCCGTGAGGCTGCTTTCTCGTACCCCGTTTGCTGGTCTCCGATAGGAGTCCAAGATGGCAGATCCATGCTGTGTTAGCTGGTAGGGGACCTCTGCATGAATCTCTCCTCGCTCTCCATTCTCTGTCAGTTTTCTCACTCCATTTGGTGCTTGGCTGAGTTCTTTATCTCTTCATTTGATGTTTTAGGGTTTCAGGATTGTTGTATTCTCTGTTCGGCTTAGTTTTTCAGATCTTTGCTGTGGAGGGACGTTGTGGTGCTTCTGCCTAGAGCACCATTTTGCCGGAACTCACAATACAATCTTTGATATATAGGGAAAGCTCACCATAATTCTTGAATAGTTTGACGAATAAAGTGAGTTCCCTGATCACTACAAAGAATTTTTGGAGCACCCCCCGCCAAGTAGGAATAATAGTTTCCAAAAGCTTCTTTGCTACAAAAGTTGCAGTAGCACAATAGCAGGGAAAGGCTTCTACCCAATGTGAAAACCTATAAATCATTATTAATATATACTTATAACTAGTGGAAGGTGGGAATTTAATAAAATCTAGATGCCATTCGAGCATAGGTCAAGATGGAAAAGGATATTGTCTGGGCTGGACTTTGAGAGATTTTCCAGAATTGTAGCAGGGGCAAATGGAGCAGTAGGTAGTTACATATAAACTAGCCTCAAAAAAATTTTCTCAACCAATATTTTTTCATGGTTTCAATCATTTTATCATGTCGTAAGTGAGAATTTTCACGTAAGACATCATAGGAACCTGCATACATTTGAGTAAGACTAATTTTTTATTACTTTGGACATATTATCATGAGGGACCAGTCCCTGGTGAAGGATATCATACTTGGTAAAGTAGAGGGTCAGTGAAAAAGAAGAAGACCCTCAACGAGATAGATTAACACAGTGGCTGCAACAATGGGCTAAAACATAGCAACGATTGTGATGATGGCGCAGAATGGGGCAGAATTTCGTTCTGTTGTTCATAGAGTTGCTATCAGTTGGACCTGACTCAATGATACCTAATAACAGCAATTTCTAATTAGGTCCAGTCCATAATGTAGTGTTAGTTTCTTTGTAGTAGCCTTTTTTCCATTTTTATGTTTCATCTGCTTGAGCTAATTGTGAGTGTTTTAAATGTTTTTCTGAGGTTAATTCAGGAATATTATAATAAATAAGGACTAAATCAGGATTGTATCCATCTTCAGTTCTCATAAGGGCCGAGACAACCTGAGAGGCAACTTGTTTGGCTGCCTTGTTAGCAAGGTTATTTCCTCTAATTTCTTCAGTTTGGGGTACTCCTTTAGGTTGGTGTGCTTGTATTTTTATTATAGCAATTTCAGAGGGAAGTAGCAGAGTTTCTAAAAGTTCAGCTACTAAGTTTCCATTTTTAATAGTATTGCCAGAGGAGGTTAAAAGCCTCTGTTTTAGAAGCATAATAAGATCATATACAATCCCAAAATGCTATCTAGAATCCAGGTATATGGTGATGGATTTTCCAGCAGCAATTTTGCAAGCTCCGGTGAGTGCTATTAATTCAACCTGTTGGGCTGAAGTGGCCTCAGGAGCACCTGACTTTCAAGCACTTCAGTAAAAGTTGTAACAGTCAAAGTTGTAGCCTGATAGTTACAAGTATTTGGGTCAGGCTTTAAATAGGAGCTGTCTAGAAATAAAACTATATAAGGGTTAGTTGAAGGAGTCTCTTTTAGTCCTTTCAAGGGATCAACAATTTTCAGTTAAATCTAAACAGTCATGAGAAGGACATCATTTTCATTAACTATGGAGAGAAGGGTAGCTGGATTCAAAGGGGCCATAGAATGGAGACTAACATTGGAGGCAGCTAGAAGAAGGACTTCATAAGAAGTGAGTTAAAGCAGAATTAAATTAAGTAAGGCAGATACAATATGGAGCACATAACCATCAGAAAATTATCCAACACTATATCAAGTTGTTCTATTAACTTGGCAGTGGCAGCTACAGCACTAGGGCAAGGAGGGTAACCTCGAGCTATGGGTCATGTTGCAGACTATATTAGCCTATGGGTCTCTGTTGTCCCTATATTCCTGAGTCAACACATCTGAAGCATTTCCAGATATTTCATGTACAGAGAAAAATCTAGATGATAGAGAAAACTAAGGCAGGTGTATTCATTGATGCTTCCTTAATTTAACTATAGTTTTCTGATCTTCTGAGGTAATTTGGAATAAAAAATCTGGCTTGGTGGCCTTTTTAATATTTGTATAAAGGCTGAAATAAAAGAGAAAAATTTGGAATCCAGGTTCGGCAGTAGCCACAAAGTCCTAGGAACCCTTGCTGCTTCTTTCTGTGTAGGATAAATAGAAATGACTTCTGCAGAAATTAAATGACCTAAATACTTGACAGAAGGCTGAGCCACTTTCAGTTTTTCTTTGGAAATTTTATGTCCTCCAGTAGCTAAATGTTTTAACAAGATTACACTATCTTCAAGGCAAGCCTGCTGGGAGGCAGAACACACTATAAAATCATCAATGTATTGCTGCAGTGTGGACTTATTGGCACACTGTAAGTGCTGCAGATCTGCATGCAAAATCTGAGAGAAATATGTAGGGGGTTCAATGAACCCCTCGGGCATTACAGTCCAAGTAAATTGTTCATTTTCCCAGGTAAAGGCAAACAAATATTGACATTTGATGCACAGGAATGCTAAAGAAGGCACTACAAAGATCCACAACCATAAGATGGGCTGCATCTGAGGGGACATTAGAAAGTACTAAATGGGGATTAGGAACTACCAGGAAACTAGGAATAACAATGCAGATTATCCACAAAGTTGGAACAAATCTTCAGCCTCTATTATTTGGTTTCTTAACTGGGAGGACAGGGGTGTTGCAAGGGCTAGTGCAAGGAGCAATGAGGCCTTTAGAAAGAAAATCTTGTATTATTGGAGTAAGTCCTTCTTTGGCTTCTCACTTGAGAGGATACTGGGGAATTTTTGGCAAAGGCTTAGGTAAATCTATTTGAATTTTAATTGGTGCTGTGGACAAGACTCCCTACGTCAGTAGATGTAGTGGCCCACAAAGTTTCAGGAACTGAAGAAAGCGTGTCTAGGGTGAGAGGACTAGGCAGGGCTGAGTCTTGAAGAGGCAGGACAAGTGCCTGCGTAGAGCAAATAACTACCTCTTTTTCTTGGATGTTACCTAATTCAGGATCCGTTTGCTTATGAGTGTTGAGCAGGCTCAATAAAATTTCCCTCTTTTAATTGAATTGTAAATGGAAATTCCATTTAGGTAAAAGAATTCTTTCTAACAAGTTAATCGGTGTATCAGGGCTAAGCAAAAAAGGATGTAAGTCCTCAATAGGACCCGAGGATGTAGGAATGTATCAAGGTTTGTTCTTGATTAGTAATCCTCACAATTTTTGAAGTTTTTGTAGTCCGAGGCAGGGGTTTTTGTAAATTAGTGGGGTAAATGGCAGATAAGTTGGATCCAGTGTCAATTAAAAATTTGCAAGTTTCTCTATTAATATACATTGTAGTTTCCCCTTGCAAATTAAGCATCACCATAGGAAAAGTCCCTATTTTATACCCAGAGCTTCCCCATTCTAAATTAGGATCTAGACAAGGAGAATCTTGCTTATAATATTTTCATTGGCTTTTCAATTTATAATATTCACTTTTCCAATGGCCAGATTTCATACAATAGTGACAAATGTCTGGTTTGTTGCCATTAGAGGGTTTAGTAAATTTCTTCTGACTGGGAGACTGTAATTGCTGTAACTGAAGAGCCATCAGCTTATTAGTTTTTGAGGTTTGTTTGGTCTCTAAGATCTGAGACAGCTCATGAGCCAGTTTAATCAGCTCAGCAATAGGGGCTGCTTTGCAATCTAATCAGTGCCTTTTCACTAAGACTGAAATCTTGGGTCTAGGACCAGAGATAAAGACAGCGTTAAGGGCTCCAGAAGCATCTGAAGCTATTGGATCAAGCCTGGAATGTTCAGAAAACCTTTGGAATAACCAGGTCTGGTAATCATAAATATTTTCATCTTTGTACTGCATGCAAGAGTGAATTTTTGTCCCATCTATTATTGGGGAAAAAGCCTTAGAGATGGCTTCAAGTAATCTTTTTCCTATTATTCAAGTGTCTTCAGGCAGTGTGGCACCTCTTTTATTCATGTTTAAAGCTAAACTATTTTTAGGATCTTCCATTTAACATGTTCTAGCCATAATTGGGCTTCTCCGTGTCCTGCTATCATATGGACTAACTGGTATAAGTCTGGAAGCCCAGATTGATAAGCTTCAATAAGAATTTTAAATTTCTTGGCAAATATGTAAGGATCCTCATATAATTTTGGGAAATCCTTTACAATATTAAGTAGTTCTATGTGAGTCCAAGCAATAAAACTGTACCAGTGTCATCAGGAGACTCCTTGGAATCCATGGGACAAATTTTAAAAGGTATTTCAGAAATGGATTTATCCTCTTTAGCAGGTTCCTTAGGAAAAAAGAGAAGTTCAGACAAAGTATCAGCAGAGGAATAGGGAGGCAAAAAGGAATATAGAGAGGTGGGTGCTGGAGCTGGTGGTGGAGCAGAAGGGGTAGGTGCAGAACTCTGACATTGTAGTTCTCTACTTTACTTAGTTAATTTTGAAACAGTGTCCTGAAGGAAAGCTATTTTACTGTCCTGATATCTCTTAGAAGCTTCTAGGTACCAAAGAAAATAGATATCTCATTGAGGTTGCTTAATTCAGGAGCCCTTATTTTCTAATTTGCTGTGCAGAAAAGTCAGTTTAGAAAGATCAAAAGTACCTCAAAGTGACCACTGATTTTCCAAACTATCTCTGGTGAGGATATACCAGACAGAAAGGAACACACATTTTGAAGGACCAAAACACTTGTTCACATAGTAGACAGGCGTCCCGGAGGGCGGCTCTGAGCTGTGTATTGATGTGGCATTACCCATATTTCCAGGAGACAGATCAAATGCATGTCCAAAAACAGAAACAGATGGTATATGCACAAACCAAAACAGATAGGCTGAAACTTTGGTGTCTCAGAGTCAGATAAAATTCTTATGAGGGGTTTGCTGTTTTGGTCCATGTTTTATTTCACAGAGTACCTTTGTTGCATAAGAATTGTATTGTAGCTGATGGGCAGCCTAGTGCATCTGGCTCATCTCATGTTCCAGCTTATCCTTTCACGGGTGTCTTTCAGTTGGTGGTGAGTAGCCTAATGTCTTTGAAATGCTTGAACCATGCCCACATATTTTTGCAGCTTTTTTTTTGATTCTGAGATTCCTCAGTAACAACTATACAAAACTTGGTTAATCACAAATCCAAACCAGCATCTCAGTAAAGGAAATCTAGGTTCTCTTATGAGAAAGAAGAGAAGTGAAACCAACTCGCAGGCATAGATTGAAATCAATTACAGCAATAAAACTTGAAGAGCTGCAATGGAAGGGCCCGGAGCTTGGATTCCAGAGGTTATTTACCTTGAGGAAACTCTTGAGAAGCCTTGGAGATGGAGAGCCCAAAAATGCTTGGCTGGTGCCTGAGACCAGTCCTCAGTGCTTTGGAGGCACCGAAGATAACGTACCTTTGAAATTCCCACTTCTAACACCAGAAATGTGATAGCACAGAAATCACGGTTTTACTCTGTATAGAATAATGCAGAGAGTTTTACTGAGGAATAGTACAGTTCACACCGGGCAGCACAATGCTGGAGAACAAAGTGCACTAGCTCATTGGAAAAATGGGTAAGCTTTTTATACAGTAAGATGGGGAAGCAGTCACAGGGTGGGCAAGTGATTGCAGTCACAAGGCGATTGCATGACCACAGTCTTTCTTAACATCAGCAATCTTATTTTAAACATACATTATTCCTGGGGCATGCTGCACAAGCACTTTTGATGAACTTTTCTGACAAGTATCTCTTGAACTTTCACAAACCACATTCTTGCCTTATCTTCATTTAAAGTTTTACAAGGTTGTAACATTCATTTTAAGACAGAAACGGGCTGGGGACAAAATGGAGTTTGATTCAAACTGGAGTTAGCCATTCTGTCATGCTAAGTGCCTCAGTTTTTAGAGTGCTCTCACACAACATTAACCATTACACTGCCTAGAAATCTAACCAGGAAACTAAACAAATTTGTGTTAGGTGAATTCAGTGACCAAAAATGACAAGAACATGGCTGAAACTAAAGAATAAACTGGGTTTCTAAAAGAAATGCAGAAAAACATGTTTCAAACTTTAAAAACGATTAGTCCACTGAGCTTCATAACTATTTGCCACATTTGAGTAGAAACTATTCTTTAAGTATAAATGAGGCATCTCAATAATCAGAGATGTTTGAGACATTTTCGGTACCCAGTTGCTGGTGGTATAGTGGTTAAGAGCTCAGCTGCTAACCAAAATGTAAGCAGTTCAAATCCACCATCTTCTGCTTGGAAACTCTATGGGGAAATTCTGTTCTGTCCTATAGGGTCACTATGAGTCAGAACTGACTTGACGGCACCTAACAAAAGCAATAACAAGCTACACTTTAGATCTTACCATCATTTCTCTTCTCTATGCTCATATACAGCTCGTGTTTCTCCCATGTTGTTGTTGATAAGTGCCATTGAGTAGGTTCCAACTCATAGTGACCCTATGTACAACATAAGGAAACACTTCCCTGTCCTTTGCCATCCTCGCAATGGTTGTTATGCTTGAGCCCATTGTTGCAGCCACTGTGTCAGTCCATCTTGTTGAAGGTCTTCCTCTTTTTCGATGACCCTCTACTCTACCAAGCATAATATCCTTCTCCAGGGGATGGTCCCTCCTGATAACATGTCCAGAATATGTGAGATGAAGTCTCACCATCATCGCTTCTATTGAGCATTCTGACTGTGCTTCTTACAGGACAGATTTGTTTGTTCTTCTGGCGGTCCATGGTATATTCAAAATTCTTCACCAACACCGTAATTCAAAGGCATCGATTCTTCTTCGGTCTCCCTTATTTATTGTCCAGCTTTCACATGCATATGAGGCAATTGAAAACACCATGGCTTGGGTCAGGTGCACCTTACTCCTCAAAGTGACATCTTTGCTTTATAACACTTTAAAGAGGTCTTTTCCAGCAGATTTGCCCAATGCAATGCATTGTTTAATTTCTTGACTGCTGCTTCCATAGGCGTTGACTGTGTGTGGATCCAAGTAAAACAAAATCCTTGACAGCGTCAATCTTTTCTCCATTTATCATGATGTTGCTTTTTGGTCCAGTTGTGAGGATTTTTGTTTTCTTTATGTTGAAGTGTAATTCATACTGAGGGCTGTGGTCTTTGATCTTCATCAGTAAGTGCTTCAAGTCCTCTTCACTTTCAGCAAGGAAGGATGTGTCATCTGCAAAACACAGGTTGTTAATGAGTCTTCTTCCAATCCTGATTCTGCGTTCTTCTTCATACAGTCCAGCTTCTTGGATTATTTGCTGAGCATACAGATTGAATAAGTACGGTGAAGTGATACAACCCTGATGCACACCTTTCCTTACTTTAAACCATGCAGTATCCCCTTATTTTGTTTGAACAACTGCCTCTTGGTCTAAATACAGGTTCCTCATGAACACAATTAAGTGTTCTGGAATTTCCATTCTTTGCAGTGTTATCTATAATTTTTTATGATTCACACAGTTGAATACATTGGCATAATAAATAAAACACAAGAAAACATCTTTCTGGTATTCTCTGCTTTCAGCCATGATCCATCTGACATCAGCCATGATATCCCCGGTTCCAGGTCCTCCTCTGAATCTGGCTTGAACTTCTGGCAGTTCTCTGTTGATGTACTGTTGCAACTGCTTTTGAATTATCTTCAGCTAAAATTTACTTGTGTGTGTTATTAATGATATTGTTTGATAGTTTCTGCATTCTGTTGGATCATCTTTCTTTGGAATAAGTATAAATATGGAGCTTTTCCAGTTGGTTGGCCAGGTAGCTGTCTTCCAGATTTCTTGGCATAGACAAGTGAGCACCTCCAGTGCTGAATCTGTTTGTTGAAACATCTCAGTTGGTATTCTGTCAATTCCTGGAGCCTTGTTTTTCAACAATGCCTTCAGTGCAGCTTGGACCTCTTCCTTCAGTACCATCAATTCTTAATCATCTGCTACCTCCTGAAATGGCTGAACATCGACTAGTTCTGTTCGGTACAGTGACTTTGTGTATTCCTTCCATCTTCTTTCAATGCTTCCTGTGTCGTTTAGTATTTTTCCCATAGAGTCCTTCAGTATTGCAACTCGAGGCTTGAATTTTTTCTTCAGTTCTTTCAGCTTGAGAAATGCCGAGCGTATTTTTGCCTTTTAGTTTTGTATCTCCAGGTCTTTGCACATTTGGTTATAATACTTTACTTTGTCTTCTCAAGTCACCATTTGAAATCTTCTGTGCAGTTCTTTTACTTCACCATTTCTTCCTTTCACTTTAGCTACTCAGTGTTCAAGAGCAAGTTTGAGAGTCTCTTCTGACATCCATTTTGGTCTTTTCTTTCTTTCGTGTCTTTTTAATGACCTCTTGCTTTCTTCATGTATGATGTCCTCGATGTCATTCCACAACTTGTCTGGTCTTTGGTCATTAGTGTTCAATGCATCAAATCTATTCTCAGGATGATCTCTAAATTCAGGTGGGATAACTCAAGGTTGTACTTTGGCTCTCATGGACTTGTTCTAATTTTCTTCAGCTTCAACTTGAACTTGCATATGAGCAATTGATGGTCTGTTCCACAGTTGGCCCCTGGCCTTGTTCTGACTGTTGATATTGAGCTTTTCCATTGTCTCTTTCCACAGATATAGTCACTTTGATTCTTGTGTATTCCATCTGGAGAGGTCCATGTCTATAGTCGCTGTTTATGTTGTTGAAAAAGATATTTGTAATGAAGAAGTTGTTCGCCTTGAAAAATTCTATCATACAGTCTCCAGCATCTTTTCTATCACCAAGGCCATATTGTCCAACTACCAATCCTTCCTTGTTTCCAATTTTAAAATGCCAATCACCAGTAATTATCAATGCATCTTGATTGCATGTTTGATTAATTTCAGATTGCAGAAGTTGGTAGAAAGCTTCAGTTTCTTCATCTTTGGGCTTAGTGGTTGGTGCATAAATTTGAATAATAGTCATATTAGCTGGTCTTCCTTTTAGGCATATGGATATTATTCTATCACTGACAAGGTTGTCCTTCAGGAAAGATCTTGAAATGTTCTTTTTGACGATGAATGCAATGCCATTCATCTTCAATTTGTCATTCCTGGTATAGTAGACCATATGATTGTCCAATTCAAAATGGTCAATACTAGTCCATTTCAGCTCTCTACTGCCTAGGATATCGATGTTTATGTGTTACATTTCATTTTTGACACTATCCAATTTTCCTAGATTCAACTTCATGCATTCCACGATCTGATTATTAATGGATGTTTGCAGCTGTTTCTTCTCATTTTGAGTCATGCCACATGAGCAAATGAAGGTCCCAAAAGCTGGACTCCATCCACGTCATTAATTTTGACTCCACTTCGAGGAGGTAGCTCTTCCCCAGTTGTGTTTTGAGTGCCTTCCAACCTGAGGGGTTCATCTTCTGGCAGTATATCAATGTTCCATTGCTATTGATAAGATTTTCACTGGCTACTTTTTTTCAGAAGTAGACCGCCAGCTCCTTCTTCCTAGTCTGTCTTAGTCTGGAAGCTCAACTGAAACCTGTCCACCATGGGGGACCCTGCTATTATTTGAATACTGGTGGCATATCTTCCAGCATCGCAGCAACATGCAAGCCTCCACAATAGGTCAAACTGACGGTGATTCGCCCCATAGCAGTGATTCTAAAAACACTTGTATAGGAATGCTTATATCTGCCTCTTTCCATAAATGCAATTCAATGTAATAAGTACTTATTGAGTGCCTTGAAAATACAGGGCACGGTGCTAGGCACTGTGTAGGCTAAGATAATTTACATAAAATTCGTCTTTCTTGTGCATTCAGCTTCAAATATAAGTCTCATAAAGACAGGACTTGTCTTACCTATATGTAGATGTGGTGGTGTTGGTAGTTTGTTGTTGTTCTTTGCTGAGTAGATTCTGACTTCAGAAATAATGTCCTAAGTAATTTTAGATTACTTAGAGACTCTGTGTTAAGTAAGATACAAGTAAGGAATTAAGTAAGGACTGTGAAATTTCTGTATTTTAAGGGTATTGTGTTGCAAATAGAGAAAGCTGTTAGCACAGGAGGGATGATGGATGGAGATTTAGGTTTTTCTCCAGGGCCATAGTAAACTTCTCTTGACTAATAACTGAAATGTTGGAGGGTTGAGTCCACCCAGAGGCTCCTTAGAAGACAGGCCTGGATATCTACTTCTGAGACATCATCCAGTGAAAACCCTATGGAGCACAGTTCTACTCTGACACACATGGTGTTGCCATGAGTTGGAATTGACTCTACGGCAACTGGTTATAGTAGACTCTGGCTTCAATTTCTTCCAAAGTAGGTGAAAGCTTCTGTAGGTGTATTAGTTTCCTAGGGATGCCACAACAAATTACCATAAAGTGGGTGACTTAAAATGATAGAAATTTATTGTCTCTCAGTGCTGGAGGCTAGAAGTCCAAATTCAGGCTGTCAGCAGGACCATGCTGTCTCCGACGATTTTGGGGGAAGATCCTTTATTTTTTCTCCCAGCTTTTGGTAGCCCCACATGTTACTTGGCTTGTAGATGTAGCAAAACTCCATCTCTGCCTGCTTCATCACATGGCCATCTTCCCTGTTTCTGTCCATGTTTCTATGTTTCTTCTCCTTTTATAAGGATACCACTCATGTTGGAGTAGGACCCACTCTATTCCAGCATGACCTCACGTTAACTAATAAGATCTTCAAAGACCTTATTTCCTAACAAGGTTACAGTCACTGGTACTAGGGGGTAGGACTTAAACATATCTTTTTGGACAACACCATTCCATTCATGACAGTAGCCTTCTCATTTTATGATACACTTTTGCCTTTTCTAAAGGATAAAACCCATCATTGGACCATAACAAGTAGGAAATTGATAAACTTTTTGTAAACTGAAGGCAACTAAAACAGAGGATTTGATGGAAAAGTGGAAGAGGAAGTGTTGGTATAAGAGACAGACTTGGGCAGTGATAGGCAAGGCCTTCCCTTTGTAAATCATACAGCTTTGAGCTTGGGAGGAGTGGGAGTCTTGCTGAATACTCTCCATGGGCAAGGTGGCTAAGAAGGTACTAAAAGTGAAAATATATGATGTACTGATTTGTCTCCTAGTTGAGAAGTAGTCAGCATCTTCCCCAAAACCCTTGACGATGTCAAGGGTGGGGGACCTGGAAAGGGATTGCCTTGGACCCTTCCTGGGTGACTGGCACAGTCAGGTGCTCATCTTTTTGAAGTGAATACAGTACAAATCAGTTTGAGGGGCAGTGGGAAGAGCATGACATTTATAATCAGAAGACTGAAGATAGTAGGCCTGACTCCCTCACTGATTAGCTATGTGATCTTAGGGAAATAATGCTTGAGTTCAGCTTCCTAGTTACCTAAATGGAGGTAAGAATACCTTACCTGCCTGATGTGATGATCCAACAAGTGATTTCTGTGAAGGCAACCTATAATTCACAAATTGTTATAAAGTTAGCTGTATTGGTGAACAAGTGGGTTTCATTATAGGGCAGGATGGGATGAGAACATTCCATTGCTAGTTATAGTTTTCTTTTGAAGTATGATTTATATCCACTGGTGAATAGGCAAGAGATTCCTTTTAATATTTTCTCTTAAATGATCCTGGGCTTTGTCCTAAAGTCTTGTCCAAGTGTGGTCTGAGCAGAAGAGTTTGGAGACTGATTTGTCAGAGCTGCATCATATTTCTATTTTGTTGGAGTATAATTTCTATTTCTATAATCCCATGTCTTTCTTGCTTTTATTCAGGTTGATCAAGTATTAAAAATGGATCTGCCTGATAGTGCTTCTGAAATACCTATCAGGAAATAGCAGAAGAACTTCATAGAATAAACATTAGACATTGGGGTAAGAGGACAATGAACTTTTCCCTAGATTTCTACCTGTCTCTGTTGGGTTAATTAAAAGTTGAACACTCTGCTGATAAGAAAGAAAAATGAACATAGAAGAGAGAAAGACTGAGGGAGCAGGCATTTAGTAGCTCTTAGTCGTTAGCTGAACTAGAACATTCTGCTTACTTTTGGGAGTCTGTGTAACAAGGCACTTAAAATGGAAAGCTTGAAAAAGTTACCTCAGAAAGAAGTTCATTGCAGTAATACAAGATGGAAATGCCTGGCCCAGTAAAGTGAGAAATATCTGTTGCATTGGGTGACTGAACAGGAAATCTTCAAGAAGCTCTAAAGAGTGATTTATTTGTGTGTCTAGCATTATGGGAAATAACTTGTTGATGAAGCAGGATTTGTAACTTCAGCTGATTCTACAAGCAGGATCTAAAATGTTAGAAACCAAACAAGGGTGTGCAGACTAATTAATAAGCTCAATCATTCCCTAAACTGTTGCCTGTGTCTATGCAGGGTTGTTAAGAAAGTTTGAAAGTGTGTAAGTTTTTGATTTACTGGTCATTAAAGTGCTGAAAGCATTCTGTTTCAGCCAGCTTTCAGGTGCAGTGAGAAAGCCAAACCAATTTGAACAGGTTTTTCTCCCCTCATGTTGCCTCTTCTGCTTGTTTCCTGATTGGAAGATGGACAGATGTGTGAGTGTAAATGCAAACTACTTTGACAACTATTGTAAAGAGTTGCTTATGGTGATAAAGTATTTACACTAAGCAAGCTTCTACTGTGCCTATGTTATATAGCAGGTGGCTATATAATGCATATAATATGGTTCCCGTCTTAATGAATAAAAACCCTGTGTTCACATAGCATAAACTTACATGCGGGTGGTTTAGTGGTAGAATTCTTGCCTTCCATGTGGGAGACCTGGTTCAATCCCCAACCAATGCAACTTATTGGCAGCCACCATCTGTCTGTCAGTGAAGGCTTGTGTGTTGCTATGATGCTGAACAGGTTTCAGCAGAGCTTCCAGATTAAGATAGACTAGGAAGAAAGGTCTGGTGATCTACTTCTGAAAATTAACCAGTGAAAACCCTGTGGCTCACAATGGTCTGATCTCCAGCCAATCATGGGGATGATGCAGGACCAGGCAGCATTTTGTTCCATTGTGTGTGGGGTCACTATGAGTTAGTGGCTAACTTGATGGCAGCTAACAACAACAATATGAAATATTTCCAGACAGGCTTCAGTTGAGGATGCATATGGGAATGTTCTTTAATCATTCCAAAAGGCTTAGCTTTAATAAATCCAAATATGTCAAGCCCTGAGGTAGGCTAGAGAAAGAGCTCAGTGGCTGGTCCTATGGACCCAGCTTCCAATGATTGAGCACAAGGTCTTTGCCTAGTGACAGCTACAGTGCCAGCAAACACTCAATATCTGATGAGTAGAGAGTTTCTTCTCTTAATTATGTTAAGACTGAGCTGCTAAGTCTTGAATTACTCCCCTAATATGAGCTTGAAAATCTAAAGCAACGACCTTCTAGCTCTGCTTTAAAGAAGCCTTGGTTTGTTCTGATATTATTCCAAAGGCCAGGCTCCTTCAGTCCTTGTGCCTCTGCACATGTTATTCCTCTTGTTTCGTCTTGTGAATGCCTTTTTAGAATTCTGAAATGGACGTTTGTCATTCTTTTTGGATGCCCGGGAACTTCAAGTACTCTCGCTATTTTCAAGGCATTCCCACTTTCTAAGTTCTAAATTAAAAACAAAAAACCAAAACAACAAAAAAAAAGTAACAGCAAAAACGGGTTTAACCAATCTTGCTTGCAACTAAAGCACAGGCATGTGACTCAGGCTCCACCGTCCACACGTGACTTGGAATCAGAAGCTAGAGCTGTGGGAAGGCGGGTGCAGCACCTACTATTCTGGTGAGGGCTCAACAGGATCATCCAGTTTCCAGAGGCAGTAGTCGTCCAACTCCTGGGGCCAAGTGGCGGGATCTGTGCCCAGTGGTGGTCCAGTGGTCTCTGCACTGGAACAGTTCCATGCTGAGATTTGAGGCATTATTCCTGGCTTCATAGCCCTCCAGAAAACCTGTGAGCTTCCCTCTGATAAATTTATTTGTTGTAAAAATAGGCAAATGTGATTTCTGTTGTTTGCAATGAAGATCTCTGTGTGATATACTTAAAACCCAGTTCAAAGACATAGCTTTTGTGAAGCTGTCCCTCGTTCTTCTAGAATGAGTTTATTTTATTTGCACTCGGCTCCTATAAGTACATTCATTACCGGATGTGTTATGCTTATTTAAGGTTCTGTGCTCCTAAACTAGAAGCTCCTTTTGGGTAGGACCTTCTCCCATGCCTGGCACAGTGCCCGACACATGGTGGTCACTCAGTGTTAAGTTATGCTCCAATCTAGGTCCTATGGCTTTGTTGGGAGAGTGGCCATAGTAATCTTCAAATCAGGTTGCACACCCTTGTGTTGATGATCTGAAACAGGTATGGCATGATTGTGAAGGATTCTTGGTCCAACTGTCCAAGAAACTCTCTGCCTCATGCTTTGTTTAGCACTTCTTATTTAAAAACCACACCCTGATTTGAGTTGTACCAGATTCTTTCCTAATCGCCAATAGTGTACACTCACAGTTCATTTGAATTTTTTTATTTTTTATTTTTACATTTACTATTCCCAGGCTTTCCAGCTGCAATACTCTTATAGAAACAGGCCTGAATGAACTTGGACTCTATTGTGTCTATTGTTATTCTTTTCAGTTTCTCAGCTAATTGCAGTGAGTTGATAACTCAGATGAGGATCATGATATGAGAGCAAAGAGATGAATATTTTTAACTTCATCATCCCCACATCCCCTTACATGCAAGTGTACCCAGTTTCTTTCCTTCTGTGTATGTAGTTGCGAAAGTATCTTCTTGGTTTCCTGCTCTCTCTGTAGGTGCAGGGATTTTATTTACTACCTTCCCTTGTTTTGTGATGACATCAAGCTCTTTTAGTGGGGTGCAGGATCTATCGTTTCCCTCAAATACTTTTCAAAACCTCTCTTCAATTGCTACCCAAAGTCAACACTCCCTCATCTCATGAACATCTATTTTTGTTTTAAAATCTATTTCTGCTTTGTGGTGGTTTCATACAGTATGAGCAAAGAAATTGAGGAGGGGGTTGCAGCCACCGATGACCAAGGAATTCTGTATCAAGCGATGACCCTTATACTGCTTACATATTCCTGAAAAATCTTGGCCCTTTAGGAGCTAACAATAAAGGAAGCAGTGTACCACCTAGATGAAATGGTGCAATTTCACCTCACTGTCTTCTCTTAATTAATTTCAAGGTGAAACTCAGAGGGACCATGAAAAGGTGAAATGAAAATTAGGCAGTTCAAGCCTGTTCCATTTTCGTTTTCTGAACTCAATGTCTCTTAAAATTGGAAGGCAGAAACCAGGTGTTAGCATGGTACAAGCATGGGGAGATGAGGGAGTGGAAGTCATGCAGGAAAAGGGCACTAAAGTGTGCATATTGCCTGAGGGATTAATTACCAGGAGCATGTGAGAAAATTATGGCAGTTCATATCCAGAGCCTAAGCAAATATCTACATGGGAAAAGGGTCACATATCTGTAAACACAGGTGGATTCTAAACCAATGGATAAAGAAGAGATTAGCTTCTCTGTTCATAAATGACAGTAGATGCTCTGGGAAAAAATCTCGAAAGATGAGCCGCATTGTGTTGATTAGCTTAAATATTTCAAATTTACGTTCTGAACAATGCTCATGATAATAGAGACCCAGTTAAAAAATAGGGGATGAGAGGGGGTCTTGCAGTGTTTCTTGGCTTTGTGGTACACCTTCCAATTATTTTGTAGATCTGTAGCTATAGTGCTGTATACTGAAGATTTAACTTTATCACCTAAAGCCCAAGGCACTATCAGATCCTAAGCACTAAATGGGAATTCAATTATGTTCTCTCCATCCTATTTACTAAAGCAGAAAATTGGAGTTATTCGTCTTAGAGCAGTGTTTCTCACTTGTGTGAGGGGAGGGGGCAGAGACACCCCTCCCCCAGGAGAACAGATCTGACCTTCCTAGGGGGTGTATGAAAATATATGTTTAATATTACACAAATTAAAATATGGAAACACCACAAAAGCCATTATTTTTTGTAATGTAAACTACATTACAAAATATGCAAAGAAAATTGAACATACTATGGACTGCCAGAAGAACGAACAAGTCTGTCTTGAAAGAAGTACAGCCAGAATGCTCCTTAGAAGTGAGTTCAGTGACACTTTGTCTCACTTACTTTGAACATGTTATCAGGAGGGACTAGTTCATGGAGAAGGACATCATGCTTGGTAAAGTAGAGGGTGAACAAAAAAGAGGAAGACCCTTGACCAGATGGATTGACACAGAGGCTGCAACTATAGGCTCAAACATAGCAACAATGGTGAGGACGGTGAGAGATCAGGCAGTGTTTCATTCTGTTGTACATAGGTTCGCTACTAGTTGGAAATGACTCGAGGGCACCTAACAACAACATAACAACAAACTATATAAGAAAGGTTGAGGCAACTTCTTATTTTTTTATTGTGGTAAATATATATATGTAACAAAACGTTTGACCTTTCAACATTCTTCACATGTACGGATCAGTGACTTTAATTATGTTCATCATGTTGTTCAGTTATCACCCTTATCCATTCCCAAATTATATGTCCCCTAAGCATTGAGTTCTCCTTAACAGGAACTTCTTGGCTCATGAGTATACATAGAAAATAAGCTTACCTCTGCTGCTCAGTGATTCCTGCTATGAATAGGAAACCAAGGCCTCTGGACACATGCAGGGAGAAGCAGCTCTGGTAAGGGAGGAAGTTTTTATATTTATCAAGAAACCAGTTACTGCTGAGTTGATTCCAACTCCTGGCAAACCCAAGTATGTCAGAATAGAACTGAGCTCCATAGGGGTTGCAAGTCTGTGACCTTTTGGCAACAGATCACCGGGCCTTTTTTCTGAGGTACCTTTGAAAGGGTTTGAACCGCCAACCTTTTAGTTAGTAGTGGAACACTTAACTGATGGCTACACCCAGGCATCGTCAAGAAAAGGTATAGGTTAAAAAAAAAAGATTGAGAGACATGGCACCAGGCTTTCAACAATAAGGAGGTTATGCTCACCTTTCACTTAACTAGAAAATTCAATCTACCAAAAACACTGGGAGCATTTTGATTAATAGAAGATTGACTATCGCTATTTGATTTCCTTCTTTCTTTTGCATGAACTTCTTTTGATAGTCTGTAGACTTGCCCTTCATGCAATTGTCTATTGGAAGCCAGAAGGGCTCTTTATGGCACTGCAGAGTTCTTTCTATTCTGGGGGCAGTTTGCTGGTACAGGAGAAAGAGAAATTATTGAGGACAGATGGCCCTTTCGATTTCATTCTTAGCAAAATGGAATGCTCACTAATGCATGGAATCTGTCACATTTATTCTCTGGCTTTGCTTGGAGGAAGCATGAAAGTAAGAAATGTCTTGTTCTTCATCTTTTCATTTCTCACTAAGCTTGTTAGGAGAAGAAATGACATTAAGGAATTCTGTGTAAGTGTCAAATTTGTCCTCACTTTCAAATCTAGCACTGTTAAAGTTTACAAAACCATCAAGGGAATTTGAGAAAAGGAAGGAAAGGATGTAAGCTGTATAATTATCAGGAAGTTTGAAGAATAGTCGTTTCAACCATATTTTCCTTAAGATTCCAAGATCTCATGCCAAAATAAAAATGCAGAATCCTTAAGGTATGGTTAATGATTCAAGAATTTTTATTAACCGGGTTTGTAGGCAAAATGTTACGTTAGTTTTAAGAATCATGCTTTGCTTTACTTTTTACCTTTTTATTTTACTTTCTAAACTTCCTTTCAATGACTTTATCAGTTGTGAGTAATTGGCAGAAATGTGTGCTCTGATATGCATGAGGAAACATAGGGTAATCCTTCTACTGTACACAGCAGGGATATTATATATGCTTAGGAGGGGTTGGTGGTCTGTCCTGGGTTTCTCAACTTAGAAAGAATTTGGAGTAATACACAGGCCAAAAATATCAATTAAAAAGTTAAAGGAACTAAACTCAAGTTCTGAGGACAAAAATTATCTTGCATGTATACTTGGGAGACAGCAGGAAGCTAAAGTTGCCATATGAGGGATCTAGACGAGTATTTTTCAAAGCAAGTTCCCTAGGACACTGGTATTCTCAGGGATGCTAATAGGTCTTTCATGAAAAGAGTTCACATCCATGAATAGTTAAGTTATTGTTAACTGTTCTGGCATAGGAATAGCTTCTTGGAATGTTCCTAACACTGACTGAAGATGCAGGGCTAGAGGTCATGTCACAGTATGAATGTGTCCTACTGACCCTGGCACTGGAAGTATGTGGGGGTAGAAACAAGACTTGCTGGAAGGATCCAGATGCTAGTCCATAGAATGTTCTCTAATCGTCAGACATGCAAATTTAAAGCAGAAGAATCTGTTCTCACTGATACCTACTCAACACCATCAATAAAATAAAACAATATTTGTTTAACCATACTAGAAAAATCATCTTTTTTCCTATTTTTTCTGTAGAGAATGTTGTTTGTTGTTGTTGTTAGGTGCCATCGAGTCAGTTCCAACTCATAGCAACCCTATGTACAACAGAAGGAAACACTGCGCGGTCCTGCGCCATCCTCACAATCTTTGTTATGCTTGAACCCATTGTTGCAGCCACTGTGTCAGTCCATCTCGTTGAGAGTCTTCCTCTTTTTTGCTGACCCTCCACTTTACAAAGCATGAGGTCCTTCTTCAGGGACTGGTCCCTGGAAGGCTCACCATCCTCGCTTCTAATGAGCATGCTGGCTGTACTTCTTCCAAGACAGATTTGTTTGTTCTTTTGGCAGTCCATGGTATATTCAATATTCTTCACCAACACAATAATTCAGAGGTGTCAATTCTTCTTCAGTCTTCCTTATTCATTGTCCAGCTTTCGCATGCATATGAGACGATTGAAAATAACATGGCTTGGGTCAGGAGACCTTACTCCTCAAAGTGACATCTTTGCTTTTTAACACTTTAGAGAGATCGTTTCCAGCAGATTTGCCCAATGCAATACGTTCTCTGATTTCTTGACTGCTGCTTCCATGGGAATTGATGGTGGGTCCAAGTAAAGTGAAATCTTTCAAAACTTCAATATTTTCTCTATGTATCATGATGTTGCTTACTGGTCCAGTTGTGAGGATTTTTCTTTTCTTTATGTTGAGGTGTAATCCATACTAAAGGTTGTGGTCTTTGATCTTCATCAGTAAATGCTTCAAGTCCTCTTCACTTTCAGCAACCAAGGTTGTGTCATTGGCATATCACAGGTTGTTAATGAGTCTTCCTCCGATCCTGATGCCCTGTTCTTCTTCATATAGTTCAGCTTCTCAGATTATTTGCTCAGCAAACAGATTGAATAAGTATGGTGAAAGCATACAACACTGACTTTAAACCATGCAGTATCCCCTTGTTCTGTTCGAACAACTGCCTCTTGTTCTTTGTACAGGTTACTCATGAGCAAAATCAAGTGTTCTAGAATTCCCATTCTTTGCAATGTTATCCATAATTTGTTATGATCCACATAGTTTAATGCCTTCGCATAGTCAATAAAACACAGGTAATCATCCTTCTGGTATTCTCTGCTCTCAGCCAAGATCTATCTGACATCAGCAGTGATATCCCTTGTTCCACATCCTCCTCTGAATCTTGCTTGAACTTCTGGCAGTTCCCTGTTGATGTACTGCTGCAACCGTTTTTGAATGATCTTCAGCAAAATTTTACTTGTGTGATATTCATGATATTGTTCGATAATTTCTGCATTTGATTGGATCACCTTTCTTTGGAATGGGCACAAATATGGATCTCTTCCAGTCGGTTGGCCAAGAAGCTGTCTTCCGAATTTCTTGGCATAGACGAGTGAGCACCTCTAGCACTGCATCTGTTTGTTGAAACATCTCAGTTGGTATTCCGTCAATTCCTAGAGCCTTGTTTTTCACCACTGCCTTTAGTGCAGCTTGGACCTCTTCCTTCAGTACCATCAGTTCCTGATCATATGCTACCTCCTGAAATGGTTGAGTGTTGACCAATTTTTTTTGGTACAGAAACTCTGTATATTCCTTCCTTCTTCTTTTGATGCTTCCTGCATCATTCAATATTTTCCCCTTAGAATCCTTCAGTATTGCAACTTGAAGCTTGAATTTTTTCTTCAGTTCTTTCAGCTTGAGAATTGCCAAGTGTATTCTTCCCTTTTGGTTTTCTAACTCCAGGTCTTTGCACATTTCACTATAATACTTTACTTTGTCTTCTCGAGCAGCCCTTTGAAATTTTCTTTTCAGCTCTTTTACTTCATTATTTCTTCCATTCATTTTAGCTACTCTGCATTCAAGAGCAAGTTTCAGAGTCTCTTCTGACATTCAGTTTGGTTTTTTCTTTCTTTCCTGTCTTTTTAATGACCTTTTGCTTTCTTCATGTATAATGTCCTTGATGTCATTCCACAACTTGTCTGGTGTTTTGGGCATTAGTGTACAATGTATCAAGTTTATTCTTGAGATGGTCTCCAAATTCAGGTGGGATATACTCAATGTCATATTTTGGCTCTTGTGGACTTGTTTTAGTTTTCTTCAGCTTCTACTTGAACTTGCATATGAGCAATTGATGGTCTGTTCCACAGTTGGCCCCTAGCCTTGTTCTATGTGATAATATTAAGCTTCTCTATCCACAGATGTAGTCAGTTTGATTCTTGTGCATTCCATCCAGAGAGGTCCACGTGTATAGTCGCTGTTTATGTCAGTGAAAAAATGTATTTGCAATGAAGAAGTGGTTGATCTTGCAAAGTTCTATCATGTGATCTCCAGGGTCTTTTCTATCACCAACACCATGTTTTCTAACTACCAATCCTTGTTCTTTGTTTCCAACTTTCATATTCCAATCACCAATAATTATCAATGCATCTTGATTGCATGTTTGTTCAATTTCAGACTGCAGAAACTGGTAAAAATATTGAATTTCCTCATCTTTGGTCTTAGTGGTTGGTGCATAAATTTGAATAATAGTATTAACTGGTCTTCCTTGTAGGTGTATGGATATTATCTTATCATTGACAGCATTGTACTTCAGGATAGATCTAGAAATGTTCTTTTTGATGATGAATGCAGTGCCATTCCTCTTCAGTTTCTCATTCCTGGCATAGTAGACCATATGATTGTCTGATTCAAAATGGCCAGTACCAGTCCATTTCAGCTCAGTAATGCCTAGGATATCGATCTTTATGCATTCCAATTCATTTTTGACTATTTCCAATTTTCGTAGATTCATACTTCATACATTTCATATTCTAATTATTAATGGATGTTTGCAGCTGCTTTTTCTCATTTTGAGTCATGCCACATCATTAAATGAACATCCTGAAAGGTTGACTCCATCTACGTCATTAAGGTCTACTTTGAGGAGGCATCTCTTCCTCAGTTGTCTTTTGAGCGCCTTCCATCCTGAGGTGCTCATCTTCTGGCACTATACCAGACAATGTTCTGCTGTTATTCAGAAGGTTTTCACTGGCTCATTTTTTCAGAAGTAGACTGCCAGGTCCTTCTTCCTAGTCTGTCTTGGGTTGGAAGCTCCACTGAAGCCTACCCACCATGGGTGACCCTGCTGGTATTTCTAATACTGGTGGCATAACTTCCAGCATCACAGCAACACGCAAGCCACCATAGTATGACAGACACTTGGGGCTGTAGAGAATGATAGTACAAAATTTTTGTCATACAAAAAGGTAATCAAAGAATAAACTACAAAATATGTATGAAGAAATTATACCTACTCTTCATTTATCAACTCTCTTGTTTCCCGACATTTTGCATTTATGGCAATAGTAAGAAATATACTATCCGACTATTTTGTGCATTAATAATGTACGTCTGGCAGTAACAAACGCCAGTATGTGAGGCGAGAGTAATGCTAGCTGTGATGGTTAAAGTTATGTGTCTGGGCTATGATTCTCAGTGGTTTAGCAGTTATGTAATGATGTAATTTGGCAATTATGTAATGATTTAGTGATCTTCAATTTTGTGATCTGATGTGGTCCTCCACCGTTTTTGCATACTGCTGATTTTCGCATAATGACCTGGTGTTTGGCACCTAATCATGTTGATAAATGAGAAGTCAGTGTATTGTAGAAATGGATAGGACAGTTGATTAGTAAACATTTTGTGTTATTTTTCTGGATTTGGTGGTGGTTGTGGTATCTGTCAAGTTTTTTTTAATATAAATTTTATTTATTTTGTTGTTGAGCATATACACAGAAAAACATACACCAATTCAACAATTTCTACATGTACCATTTAGTGATATTGACATTCTTCAAGTTGTGTAACAATTCTCACCCTCCTTTTCTGAGTTGTTCCTCCCGCAGTAACATAAACTCACTGACCCCTAAGGTTCCTATCTAATCTTTTGAGTTGCTGTTGTGACTTTGATCTCATATAGATACTTTCTAAAAGAGCATAATGCTTAAGGCAGACTTTTTTTTACTAGTTAAGCTATAACTATTGTTTGGTTTTAAGAAGACTTCAGGGGATATTTTTGGTTTAAGGTTTAAAGATAATCTGAGGGGAATAGTTTCTAGAGTTCACCAGGAAATCCAGGGTCCATGAGAATTTGAAATTCTGTTCTGTATTTCTCCCCTTTAGATCAGGATTCTTATATGGAATCTTTGATCAAAATGTTCAGTAATAGTAGCTGGGCACCATCCAGTTCTGGTCTCATGGCAAAGGAGGCAGCTATTTATGGAGGTAATTAGCCCACATCCCATATCCTCCTTCTGTTCCTGATTCTCCTTCTTCCTCTGTTGTTCCAGGCACGTAGAGACTGTCATGGACTGAATTGTGTCCTTTGGACCCAGGATTCCTTCATGGAGAAGCTCCTAATCCAGGGGAAATTGATGAGAAGGACCTTCCTCCAGAGCTGACCGAGAGAGAAAGCCTTCCCCTGGAGCTGATGCCCTGAATTTGGACTTTTAGCCTACTTTACTGTGAGGAAATAAATTTCTCTTTGTTAAAGCCATCCATTTGTAGTTTTTCTGTTATAGCACCACTAGATAACCAAGACAGAGACCAGTTGTGCTTTGGAAGGCCGCTTGCAAGCTTTTAAGACTCCAGGCATTACACATTGAACTAGGAGGTAGAACAGAAGCACTAAACATGTTATTAGCCAATTAACTGGGATGTCCCATGAAACCATGCCCCTAAACCTCCAAACCAAGAAACCAAATCCCATGAGGTTTTTGG
>NW_004444076.1:5822743-5827941 GCF_000243295.1 Trichechus manatus latirostris
CTCTTTTTTTTTTTTTTTGTCATTATTATAAATATATTTATCACACAACTTTTGCCAATCCAACTTTTTACAAGTGTACAACTTAGTAATTATAATAATTGGCTGTGCAACCCTATCCTTAATCTACATGGTATTTCCATCACTGTTAATTCCCCCTTTTCACCATCCATCCTGCTCCTGGTAACCACTAATAAACTTTGTTGTCTATACATTTGCATTTTGTTGTCTTTTTATATAAGTGTGGTCATGTAATAGTTGTCCTTTTGTGTATCTGTCAACTTTTTAAAATTTATAATTTATTGAGATTTCTATATTCAGTCTAAATTCATGTTCTACCTAAATATTTTGTATTTATACTTTTTGATACATTATTTTTAAAAGCCCCATGCCCAATTATATAAGCCTCAGGCCTTCCAAAATATGGATTTGTAACTGGATTTACTGTGCTAGTTTATAATGACAGATCTAAGACTTTTTGTCTCTGAGTGTATGTGCAAAGGTTTGAAACACAGTAAGGAGAGCATTTCTCAAATGTCTCTGGGGTGGTTCATCTGTTCTGTCAGCATCCTCATTGTTTTCAAAATTCTCCATTAAGTAAGCCTTGGGCTCTGACAGGGCTCATGATTAAATAGCTGATCCAATATTTGGTTCTCAGTGCTGTCCAAAAGGATTGATTCAATATAATTAATCAAGAAGGAAATACATCTTGTTAATTCAGACAAGCCTAAATAAGGGCACATCTTTCTTGTTTTTAGAGACAATAACTGTGGATAAAATAAAATGGGAAAGGATGTAGAGCTGAAGGACTATCCATCCATTAATAAAAGGAGTAGTCTTGTTTGCATTGGTTACTAATGTATTTCAGCTGACTCTCATCTCAACAATCATTTGAAATATCTTTAAAACAAAAAAGTAGAGTTTGCAGTTCATCATTCAGCTTCTGTTTTCCCTCAGAACGTAATGGAGCCATAGTGCTTTGCTTCACAGTTGAGCGATTTCTCTTTGGGGCTTGGTGAGAACTCAGATTCTCCTAGTACAGATATCAATCTTAATTGAATGTATATGATAACAAAACACAGACAATAGAGCAGAGAGGACAGGGCAGTTAAATAGCTCTGCATGAGTGAGTTACAACTCAGCACTTTCTTGGTAAAGAGGCCAGTGAAGCAACAATGGTTGCGTTGTCATGGATGCTGGGGTGATGGGAGGTGCTATTCTTCCACACATGACAGGATCTGGAAATCATAGCCTTACATTAGAACCCTGAGTTCTCCCACACTATACCTGAGGACCTGGAGCACCAGTGAGTCCATCTGCACTGTAAACCCCATATTAGGGCTGCTGCTGCCTCTTCGGCTTTATATCCAAAGCCTATTCAGAGGCTTTTAAAAACAGAGATTAAAAAAATAAAAAATTATTTAGTTTCTTCCCCACTTCTCTGTCCACTAAACAACCTGACTTCATTTCTTTTAACCACTTTTTTTTCTTGTTTGTGTTACATTGGTTAGCACAGTGTCTGGTACTGGGTAGGTACTCAAACATTTGTTGTATTAATGATCATGATTATTTTACAGTTATGATGGCAAATTTTTTTTATTAATGATAGCAATGTTAATGATATAACAAAGAGCAACAATAATAGCTACCATATATTAAATGTCAAACACTTTTCACATATTATCTTTTTGAATTCTCATAGCAGCTTTGAAAAGTAGTTAAAGTTATCTGTATTTAATAGTTTGAAAACCTGAGACTCAGGGAAACTAAGTAAGGTATCCAAAATTATGCAGCTAAGATTGTTTTTTTGTGGGGGGAATCTAAGTACCATGTTATTTCTGTATTCATACTTTATAGAATAAAATTGTTTTATATATTATGTAAGTATATTATATTTAATATACCATATATATATGTGTATAAATATACATATAAATATATATAAATATATTGTTGTTGTTAGGAGCCTTCCAGTCAGTTCCAACTCGTAGTGAACCCATGCACAACAGAACAAAACACTGCCCCGTCCTGTGTCATCCTTACCATCATTGCTGTGTTTCAGCCCATTGTTGCAGCCACTGTGTCAGTTGTTCTTGTTAAGGATCTTCCTCTTTTTTGCTCACCCTCTACTTTACCAAGCATGATGTCCTTCTCCAGGGACTGGTAACATTTTGGGTAGAAATCCTAAATTACCATTGTAAGACCCTGTTCAAGTCTAACCTCGGAGGTGGGGGACTGGATGAAACCTAACATAAAACTGTTAGGTCATCACAGAGGACAAGAGCAAATAAAAACAAAGAGAAAATAGTAAAAACAAAACCCACAATAACCTCATATGTGAATGGTTATAATATCTGAGATAATAATAAAACAGATCATATCAATACTCAGATCATAAACATACTAAGAATCAGGAAGAATCAATACAAATATATCAATATCTAGACATAGTAGTAATAATTGAAAAATGTCAAGGATAAAGAGATAATATTAAAAGCTATTAGTGAGAAAAGAAACGTTGCCTGTTGCTTAGATAAACAGATTTTATATGAGGAAGAATGGATTTGAGAAGACAATAAAGCAATATTGTCCAAATACTGGGGGAAATGAACTCTTAGCTTGGAATTTTATACCTAGTTAAATTATCATTACAGAAAGAGAAAAAAGGAAGACATTTTCACGCATACGAAGACCAAATGCACAAATCTGCAAGTATTTTTACACAAATAATGTGTGCATACTACATTTGTTTGCTAACCATGCCCTCCCCTGACAAGGTATTTTCATAAACGTGCTATACTAATTGTGTTTTTAGCACAACATGCAAAAAAATTGACATAACATGCTTATGAAAATACCTTGGGGGGGGGAGGTATGGTTGGCAAACACTTAGAATATGTGTGTTATTTGCATAAAAACACAGTACTAAGAGATAAATTTCACCAAAGGGAAAGGATGTGATATAAGAATAATGATGAACACAGATACTTATAAACTTTAACTACTCACCATAAATATGTTAACTTGCTTACACTTTATTTGCATTAAAAGATAATTATAAAACTCTAAGCAAAAATAAATGGGGAATGTGAAAGCTTGGTAATATTCTTGTAATATTTTGGAGGAGGATAAGAATACTGAAGAACTTTAGATTTTTGTTAACCAAACTCCAGCAAATATCCACATTACTTTAAATCTGTGGGTCTTTACCTTGTGGTCATAATTAATGTGACCATATAGCTTATCATCCAAAATGGGACACTTTTGAGAGTGAAAGATGGTATAGTGAGTAACAAAAGTTAGAAAATAGACATACACTTTGTCCCAGGCAAATCATCATGTGAGCTATTATGAATCCAATATTTTTTTTCTACAATAATGTCATAAAGCTTTTTGGCCTTCATGCATATTGTTACCCGTCTTTTTCCCATGCCCCAATCTTCCATATCCCATCTTCTAATTCATATCTGGAATATCTGAATTTGCAGAAGATTCACAGCTTAAGTATTTTTCTAGGTCCTTTGTTATAACATCAAAACCCTACTTTCACATCTATGGTTTCCTAGAAACCTTATTTTTTTTAAAAAGATGAATAAATGACTGAGGAAATCAGGTCCAGATGACCTAGCCAAGTTCACATAGCCAATTAAAAAGAAAATCAGATCGCAACAAAGATTCCCAGTTCCTCTGACACAGTGGTTTTCAAACATTTTCTAGGCAACAACCTTGCCTATACAAATGAAAATAAGCAGCTATTTTAATGAATGTAAGTTTATAATAACCTTACAGTACTAGTACCCGTCACCTTCTGATTAGCTCCAACCTGTATCTCCTCATTCAACTGAGAAAAAAAGAGGGTGAGGAGGGGGAGAAGAGTTAGTTAACCACTCATTGTCCAGTCAGCTTTGGTCACGTTGAGGGTAGCAGCCAAAGGGGGGGAGGTCATTACACAGCCCACTGTTCCCTTCAGAAGTTGAATTATACATCTCCTACCATCTTACTGTATAAGACCTAGACTTATTTTCTTCCTAAATTTTGGATCTGATTCATACTGTATGAATTAGACTTGGAGTGAAATCTTAAGCTATTCTGAAATAAGGAGTTTGAAATCATTTCATTTCTGGCTGGGAGAGATTCCTTATTTTGAACCATCAGATTAAATTCTGAGCACTTTGGTTGACAATAGGTCTTATAATTGTATACTAGCTATCCAAATAAGTTTTATTCCTTTTCAGTGTGACTCTAATAATAATAATGATAATAAAATTCATCTCTCTAGGTGGGGATTCTGAAACTTGTGGTTTTCATCCACTGTCTTCCCACTGCTATATAAACTGGGTTAGCATTTCACCTGCTCTGTTTTTCTTAAGTTTACCAAGTTCCTATGGTTTGGAAAGAGGAGAAACATTTCTCTGTGTGAGTGCCATGGAGACAAAATTCACTTTCATTTTTTATTGTGTTATGTTTCTGGAACTTAGTTTGGCAAAACCCCCAAAGTTCCTAGGACCTGCTGAGTCCAGTAGGGCAGAGATCTGTGGTGGATAATGACAATTTTCTCAGTTCCGTTAAAGGTATTATTATTTCCCATCTCTGCTGAAGAGCTTCCAAGAATGAGGCTGAATATAGTTTCTTGACTTTTCCTGTGCCATCAAGCCTCAGTAAGTAGTTGCTGCCTGGGAGATGAAGCAAACCCTAAAAAGAAGAATTGCGAAATCAGTAATTGGTAATTTATCATTAAGGAGGCAGAAGTAAGAAATAGTTGTAAGAAACTTAGTGTGGCTTCATAATACCTTAGATATATAGATTGAAGAAATATTTTTGCTTTTTATCATCATATCCGTGGAAGAGTGCTCAGGTCAGTGGAGAAACTTCATTTACTCTTTTGAATATTTTTTCTTACCAATGCTCCCACTCAAGGCTCCTATGGGAAGAAGGCGTTTTTCTTTGCTTGTTATGAAAGGAAATTATCAGCCCTCAGTTTTCAGCTTTCAGAATGTTCATAAAGAAGTGGTGACATATTCAGGTTGCCTTATGTAGCCTTGTCTCCTTTCACCATACTTATTCAATCTATACGCTGAGCAAATAATCTGAGAAGCTGGACTATATGATGAAGAACGTGACATCAAGATTAGAGGAAGACTCAGTAACAACCTGTGATATGCAGATGATACAACCTTGCTTGCTGAAAGTGAAGAGGACTT
>NW_004444076.1:5828238-5835339 GCF_000243295.1 Trichechus manatus latirostris
TCAATCGTCTCATATTCATGCAGAAGCTGCCCAATGAATAAGGAAGACCAAAGAAGAATTGACACTTTAAATTATGGTATTGACCAAGAATATTGACTATACCATGGACTACCAGCAGAATGAACAAGTCTGTCTTGGAAGAAGTACAGCCAGAGTGCTCCTTAGAAGCTAGGATGGCAAGACTTCATCTCATGTACTTTAGACATGTTATCAGGAGGAACTAGTCCCTGGAGAAGTACATCATGCTTGGTAAAGTAGAGGGTCAGCGAAAAACAGGAAGACCCTCAATGAGATGGACTGACACAGTGGCTGCAACAATGGGCTCAAGCATAACAAGGATTGTGAGGATGGCACAGGACAGGGCACTGTTTCTTTCTATTGTGCATAGGGTCGCTATGAGTCAGAACCGACTCGACTGCCCTTACCAACAACGACAATATGTAGCCTTTGAGTTTTAATTCTCGGGAGGCAGTCCCCAAAGTGCCTGGGCCAGCAAAAAGTACAAACCTGAAATTTTTTCCTTGTCATAGGTCTCAACCTCTCACTTCTGCTTCTGTTACTGCATGGTCTTAGACTAGTATAGCTATTTGGTTGATGTGGGGGGCCCAGAGGCCAACACATATGAGCTTCCCCTCTTTCCCTGAAACTGACTTGGGGTAGTTTTGTTGAACTCTAGCTTCTGAGTCAGAAAACCTAAGGAATAAAGCCAAACATAAAGTCCTTAGTGGCTTACTCCAATTTCCAGAGTTAAAAGAAGGAAAATTTATGCCATCAAATTCCAGGAAACCCAAGAGAAAACAGACTGACCAACCTTTTAGGCTGCCCACTAACAGAGAGGTAGTTGGAATGGAACTGAAATTCACATTCCAAATACTGTCTATGGCAGGAAGTGAATCTCAAGAGTACGAGTTTGGGAAAGCAGAAGAAAGAACTGTGGAGATTATAGAAGCCTGTAAAATTAGGATGCAATTCCTTTCCTATGACACTCCCAAATCTTCCATAAAATTACTATATTCATAGTATGATGGCTTAAGGAATGGAGTAGAACTAAGATGATAGGCAAAGAAACAAAAGCATAGGCAGAGATAACAAAGGGAGGAAAGGCTGAACATTTTTTGAAGGATGTAGGTAGGGTTTTACTGAATATTAACTATGTCTCTGTGGAACAGGAGAGCCTAAATTAACATAAGATTTACATTTGGGTCCACCAAGGATCTTTGAACTATAGTATAAATACACAACAGCTTATTGTATTTGATTGTCTCTCTAGGAATGAGTCAGATGTGTGCACTCCCACCATATCTACCACATGCTGAACACAGGGATCTGAGGAGTGGAAGTTGGCTCAGCCTTGCCTAGAGAATATCACTCTGAAGTCAGGAGAAAGACATGGAAACCATTCTGTAGTCAGCAAAGAAAGTCCTTGTTTAAGACTTGGTATTTCAGAAGGAGAGCAGAATGTATATCATACTATGGGAACGTAACTCAGGTATGTCTAGAAACTTCCTTTTAAAAGTCAGGCTGAAAGTTGGTGTGCAACTTAGCCTCTGTAAATAGAAATTAGGCCTGAGTAGAGGATTTTGAGTCATGACTAGACATGCTACAGAAAGGTGCAGGGCAAAAGGAACTATACTACATAAAAATAACATGGACGAATAGGAGTGAGAGAAGAATGTCCGTCAGAGTCCTAAGGTCCTTGTATCATTTAAGAGATGGTAAGGGCTATTGATTAACTTTGGACTTTGCTAGGGCAATCATTAAAAAGAGGAGACATAGAATGTTTAATTTCCAAACCTGGAGAAGGGGGAAGTAAATACAGAAAATACTATTAATTTAACAGAAGGCAGGAATGGAGAAGACAGAAGCAAAAGTCTGAGGGACAATTTGCCATAGAGAACAGTTTGGAAAACCATGGTTTCCTGGATCAAATTACTACCCAAGTAATTTATAGTAAAACTTTCATGGAGGCACTTGACTTCGCCTGCAGTGGAGGAGGTATTTGCGTTTTTCATTGTTAATGTAGCAGATTCATGTGAGGAGGAGAAGCAAGAACCATTGTCTATTCTCTCAGAGTAGGATTGAACTAGAGATAGAAAAAGTAATTCAGTCAGGAGGCTGAGGGTGATGCAGCTATGACTCAACTTTGAAGTCACATGTCTGGCCAAATGTCCCTTAGACCAGTCCTTGGGCTCTGGTAAGAGGCTATACTTACTAATTTTGGAGGGAATAATTCACCTGTAATATTTGAGACACATTTTTCTCCACTTATTCAGGTAGGTTGGGCTAAGATCATTAAGGACTTGGAAGTTTGGATTTTATCCTTAGTCTTAATGAAAAAAAAAAAACACTTGCTGCCTGGAACTCCATGAAGTGAAAATGTCCACCATTTTGTTTTGGTTGCTGAAAGGACAGGTGTCTAGTAATAGACTGATAGTCTAGAAATTAAGATCTTAAAAGGAGGAAAAGATGGAGTGATGAGCTGTTCACTCTGAGCAAGAAAAAAAAGATATCTGAAAGCATTATTTCCCTTTCTTTACAAATGGCAGAGTTGCTGGAGGGTGGGGCGAGAGAAAAGAGAGGATCCACGTGCTACTGCTACTGCCTAGGGGATGGGAGTTGGAGCCACAGGGTAGACCTTTTTTTTTTTCTTTTTTCGTTATAATTTAGATGAAGGTTTACAGAACAAATAGTTTCTCATTAAACAGTTAGTACTCATATTGTTTTATGACAATGGTTAACAACCCCACAACATATCATTACTGTCCCTTCTCAACCTTGGATTCCCTATTACCAGCTTTCCTGTCCCCTCCTGCTTTCTAGTCCTTGTCCCTAGACTGTTGTGTCCCATCAGTCTTGTTTTGTTTTATGGGGCTGTCTAATCTTTGGCTGAAGGGTGAACTTCAGGAGTGACTTCATTACCTACTCTCGGGATTTCTTCAGTTTCTGTCAGGTCAGTAAGTCTAGTCTTTTTTTTTGTGAGTTAGAATTTTGTTCTACATTTTTCTCCAGCGCTGTCTGGGCCCCTCTGTTGTGATCCCAGTCAGAGCAGTCAGTGGTGGAAGCCAGGCACCATCTAGTTGTACTGGACTCAGTCTGGTGGAGGCAGTGGTAGTTGTGGTCCATTAGTGCTTTGGACTAATCTTTTCCTTGTATCTTGTTTTCTTCATTCTCCCCAGGGTGGACCATTGATGTAAGAGTGGAGGAAGCAGGACCCCTTCTGAGAATTTAGCCTACCTCCTGGTGACTTTGCAACCCTGGTGCTGCCAAGTAGAATCCAATAACAGCTGAAAATTCCCCAGCCTCACAGAGCCCTCAGGGGCTCCTGCTGCAGGCAGGTTCTGCGTGGCTGGGCTAGACCTGAAGGTGAGGGCAAGAGACTCTTTTTGCCTCTAAGCCAGAAAGTAGCAGCCCCAAAAGTGACCTATCACTTATTAAATGCTTCCTATATTCCAGGCCTGGTACTCAGTGCTTTAGGTATATTATCATTTATTGAATCCCAGTGATGACCTTATGAGTTAGGTAACATTATATCCATTGCATAGTTGAAAAAATTTGGGGAAGAGCTGGAATTTGCACCTGGGTCTGTGTGGCTCTAATCCTAGTACTGAAAGATTACTCTTAATCTGTTTAACCATGTGTCAGCTAACCAAGGGAAGGGGGGCTAGTATATTTAGACCCCAGGGCTTAGTCCTTTGTCCTTGTCTCTTCTCTATCTATAGCCAACCCATTGTCATCGAGTCAATTCCAATTCATAGCAACCATAAAGAACAGACTCTTGAGAATTGCCCCATAGGGTTTCTAAGGCTGTAATCTTTACGGAAGAAGACTGTCACATCTTTCTCCCTCAGAGTGGCTGGCGGGTTTGAACTGGCAACGTTTTGGTTAGCAACTGAGCACTTAACCACTGTGCCACCAGGGCTCCCTAAATGATCTCTTTCCGTCTCATGGTTTATACCTCTGGCCTGGCCTCCCTGGAGCTCCAGACTCAAATCTCATTTTACAATGAGGTTAAATAACTTGGATAAGTTGTTGTATCTAGAGCTAGAACTCAAATCCAGGTTTATCTGACATTCACATCTATGCTCTTTCTACTGTTTCCAGGTGCCACCTGGGGTCTACATCACATTTTTTATTGTACGTACTAGTCCAAGAATCCAATGATAATTGGGTAAAGTTGAATGAATGAAGCAATCCATGAAGAAATTGGTTTTAACCTGAGGAAGCCCAACTCAACCAAAAAACCAAACCCACTGCTGTTGAGTCAATTCCAACTCATAACGACTCTGTAGGACAGAGTTGAACTGCCTCGTGGGGTTTCACAGGCTGTAAATCTTTACGGAAGCAGATTGCCACATCTTTCTTCCATGGAGGGGCTGGTGGGTTTGAATCATCTATCTTTCAGTTAGCACCTGAATGCTTTAACCACTGCGCCACCAGGGCTCCTTGAGGAAGTACATCAGCCAAAAAAGAGGGGACATGAAAAAGAGAAAACTTTCACAAATTTCCTCCTAACAATGCATTTCCTTTATGAGGGTTATGAACTCCAATATTTTGTCCACATGCAGTCAACCCTCTATATCCATGGGTTCCGAATCTGCAGATTCAACCCACCAAGGATCGCAAATATTCGGGAAAAAAAAATGATGTGTAGGCCTACCCTGCTGTAGCCTTCCTCCATTTCACAGATCCTCAGTCTCTCTCCAGCACACATTTGGGCATTGTTTGCCTTGTGTTTGATGTGTACTATGTAGTTAGGCCTAAGATGGTTGCATTTGTACTGAACACGTACGACTTTTTTTTCTTGTCATTATTCCCTAAACGATTAAGCATAACAACCGTTTACGTAGCATTTACATTGTATTAGGTATTATAAGTAATCTAGAGTTGATTTAAAGTATACAGGAGGACGTGTGTAGGTTATAAGCAAATACTACGCCATTTTTATAAGGGACTTGAGCATCGAGGATTTTAGTATGGGTGGAGGGGTGGCCTTGGAACCAATGCCCCGTGGATACTGAGGGATGACTGTACAGCTTTATTGTTATGGAGGGACTCTTGTACATACTGAGAATATTAGCTTCTGTGCTTCCTGAGCTGAATTCACCATTTGGAGGTCTGACCACATTGGCAGAGTCATGTGTCCAGTTCTTGGTTGGCCATCTTCACCTCTGTGCCCTGGCTAATGCAGCATGACCTGAGCTGAATTCCTCATCTTTCTTCTTAAGTCTTTGCCTGTCCTCTGGCTGTCTCTAGTGACTTCAGTTACCCAGCTTGAGGTCCTGCCTTATTTTGTGGACTTCTCCCTTTTCTTTGCCCTCCACGTTCACTAGTTGCTAAGTCGTTTCTGTCCACCATCTCATTCCTGTTGCCTCTTCTCTCATTCAGATTTCATTACCTTTTAGCTGAAGAGCTCTCAGTGGCTCTCTATACTGTACAGAATAAATATGAAACATGTAACCTGGAATTCTAGGCTGTTCTCATCTGATCCAAACCTCCTATTTCTAGCAAACCATCATTGCACACACTTTGTTTCAGAGTAGTGCTTTATAAATTTTATTCCAGAGAGCCATAGAAGATTCTCAGATCATTCCTTCATGCCCCACTGCTCAGAAGATGCCATCAGGGAGAGAAAGCTGAGTACGTGGGCCTCCGGATCCCCACCCTATCTCAAATAGAGCAGTTCTATTTTGTTTGTTGGGATTCCACATACAATTTTTGTTTAAACTAAACATGGATTTGTAAAACTTGAAAACAATTGCTCTTCCAGAAAATTAGACTCCCCTGCTGTTTCCAGTCCATGCTCCAAGACTTCTGATGTCTGGGCTTGTGTTTATGCTCCTCAGTATGGGGATTTTGAAGTCATTATAGCTGAGGAAATAGTCAAAGCTATTAAAGCAAGGCAGGTGTGTGCTGTGCACAGAGGGCATTTGCCAATTTGCCAAGAGAAAGAAGGCTGAAGATAGAGCTTTGATGGGCCTGCACAGCAGGCCTTTGCCATCTGGCCCCAAACTACTACCCAGTTGTATTTTTTCAGAACTTTCTTGAAAATACACTTTAGCCATGTAGAGTTTATTGCTCTTCCACATACATATCCTTTTATCTCTCTTCTATGTCTTTGCTTATGCTGTGTCCTGTTCATCTTCACATTAAACAAAACAAAAAAACAAACAAGTTGTTGTGAACTCCAATTCGTGAAGACCCCCTGTGTGTCACAGTAGAACTGTGCTCCATAGAGTTTTCAGTGACTGCTTTTTCAGAAATAGATTACCAGGTCATTCTTCCAAGTTGCCTCTGAGTGGACTTGAACCTCCAACCTTTCAGGTTAGCAGCTGAATGAATTAACTGTTTGCATCACCCAGGGACTCCACATAGCCAGCTCAAATTCCCCTCTCGCAGAAAGCCTTCTCCTAAAGCCAAAGCTGAATATAATCTCTCTCTCTAACCATATCCTTATATTTCTTCCTGTTATTTTATTTAGCACGTCCCACATGTTCTAGGAGTTACTTACATAGTTATTATGTTCAAGGCTCATTGCCTCTATAATCCTGTGACCTCTGAAAGGCATCATCTGACGTTGAGTTTGAGTATCCAGTGCCAGTTGTTGTGGCTGTCTTCAAATAGGCTGATTTAAACAGCCATTTTGATCAATTATTTTCACTTATTATAGCTGAAAATGCCTGACTGACTACATCAATTGTATCACATAATATGGGCACAATAGCCCATTTCAGTTTTCTGAGGACCCTGGGAGCAGCTAATTTAATTTCCTCTGGTTGTGAGGACAACCTTTTGCAGTGAGCCACACATTCATTCAGAGACAATAAAACTCCTTCTCCCGCCAGCTATATTTATAACATGGTCAGTGAGAAGCGTTCTTCCCTATCAGTGTTGATAGGGCTTTAGAGACGATACGGGAATTACTAATATGCTTTTTCAAGGCTGATGCCAGTCCCTTTTGGAGATAATGATTTGTACTTCATTCTAAGCATGTAATTTCTTTCTTTCTATTTTTTATTTATTTATTTTTTATTGTACTTCAGGTGAAGGCTTACAGAACAAATAGTTTCTCATGAAACAGTAGTACACATATTGTTTTATGAC
>NW_004444076.1:5839663-5882376 GCF_000243295.1 Trichechus manatus latirostris
AAATTCACATCTTTGTTTCTAAGGTGTGTCTCTTGTAGACAGCATATTGATGGATCCTGTTTTCTTATCCATTCTGTCACTCTCCATCTCTTTATGGGTACATTGAGTCCATTTACATTCAGTGTAATTATTGATAGATGTGAGTTTGTTGCTGTCATGTGGAAGTGCTTTTTTTTGTGGTGCTGAAGTTTTCTTTGTTCTTCTTACTCTCTTGTGCTGAGTTACTTTTGTTTGTGGTTTTTTCTTTCATTTCTTTTGTTTTTGTAGGGTTTGTTTTTGCTGAGACTTTATGTTTTTCCTCTTTTTTCTATGAGTATATTTGTTAACTTTCTTTGTGGTTACCATGAATTTTACCCTTATCTTTCTAAGTTTGAAGCAGTCTCCCATTACTTGGTGTCACCTTGCCTTCCTCTCCATTAGAAGGTTGTATACCTATGCCGTTTATTCCCTTTTTTATTGTTTTGATGTTATTGTCATTTACTGATTAACTGCCCTCGTTCCCTGCTGTATTTCTTTTGGTTTTGGATAGTCCTCGAGAGTTCATGTCCTAGATTGGTATCTGGCTGGTACAATCCTGTGTCCTAGATTCTGCCTGTGAGCTGAAGTTGTTTGTCCACAGATTGAAGAACTCTGTTTAATAATTCTTGTAAGTTTGGTTTGACTTTTACATATTCCCTTAATTTCTGTTTATCTGGAAATGACCTCATTTCACCATCACATTTGAACGAGAGTTTTGCAGGATATATTATTCTTGGCTGGCAATCTTTTTCTTTCAAGATTGTATGTATGTCATCCCATTGCTTTCTTGCCTGCATGGTTTCTGCCAAATAATCTGAGCTTAGTCTTATGTGACTTCTTGTTTTTCACGAGCTGGTCTCAGGATTCTTTGTTTGTCTTTGGTTTTGGCGAGTGTGAATATGCTATGCCTTGGTGATTTTCTTTTGGGGTCTCTGCTATATGGGGTTCGTTGAGCTTCTTGGATGGTGATCTTCTCATCTTTCATGATATTGGAGAAGTTTTCTGTCAGCAGTTCCTCAATGATCCTCTCTGTGTTTTCTGTTTTTTCCCCCTGTTCTGGAATTCCAATTATTCGAAAATTTTTGCTTTTGATTGTATCCCACATAACTGTCAGGGTCTCTTCATTTTTCTTTGTTCTTTTTTTGAGTTTTCCTGATACAGAGTTGTATCCAAGTGTTTGTCTTCAATTCCTCTGATCCTGTCATCCACCGTTTCAAATCTGCTTCTCAGCCCTTCTATGACACCGTCCATTTCTGAAATCTTGTTGTTTATCTTTTGGATTTCTAATTGTTGTCTTTGTATAATTTCTAGTTGTGAATTTATTCTGGCATTTTGTTCCTGCATTATTTTCCTGAATTCTTCCAATTTTTTGTCTGTATTTTCCATGAATTTGTCTATTTTTTCCTCATGTTTGTCAGCTTTTTGCCTCATTTCTTGGAGAATTCTGAGTATTAGAGATTTAATTCCCTATCAGGTAGTTCTAGTGCCTTTTCTTCCAGTGGAAAGTCATCTTGTGTTTTATTTTGGATGCCTACTGGAACCATCCTGTCCTGTTTTTGTAAATGTTTTGATATTGTCTGCTGTCTTCAGGGCATTCAGTAGTTAATTTTCTCATTTATAGATTGTAGATTTATTTGTTTTGTCCCTTTTTAAAAAAAAATTTGACTATGTCTGAGCAGGTGAACTGTGTTTTCTTTGTTGTTTGCTCGTCAGTGGGCACAATAGTTTTCACCTCCTTCTCCAATTGGCAGGGTCAGTCACTCAGATATGGTACGGCAGGGCATGTCTAGCTGAAGAGGAGTTACTGGGATGGGTTGTTTGTGGCACTTACTACAGCCACCAGAGCGGGTCGGTAATCAGTGTAGGGCAGGTTCCAGTAGGCCATGCCTGTGCTGCTTGGTAGTGTGATGTTAAGCGCACAATGCAGGTAGGCAGGATGTAGCAGGGAGATTGTTATGTGTGGAGCTAAGATGGATATGGGAGAGAGGAGAGAGGAACAGGAGCCAAAAACATACAAACAAACAAAAACGAATGCTAGGGGAGCTTACCGTCAGCGTGGAGAGATGAGAGACTATGAAATGGAGAAAAACAGAAAGGGGAAGAGGAATTAAAGAAAAGAAAAGAATGAATAAATAAAAATCAGAAAGGCTAAAGAACCGCAAAGTTCCCAGGGTTCCCACCGATGTAGCTATGAGGTCTGGGGAAGTCGCTCTCAGGTGTTGCTGTACAACCTGGCTAGAAGGGGTAGAAGTATACAACGCCAGGTATTCAGGGAACAGAAAGAGAAGGAAGATAGAGAGACAAGAAACTGAGTAATGAAGAAAGACCAAAAGGGAAAAAGAGGGAAAAGAAAACAAAACAAATTTTAAAAAAAGGAACAAGAAAAGCCCCCCAAAAAACAGAAAAAAGAAAACGAAACCAATGAAAAAAGAAATGCTCTCAGGGATCTCTCTGCACGTCTGTGAAAGCTGAGAGGGTAGTCTGCTTGCCATGCAGCCCCCCACCCCAGCCAGAAAGGGCTCCCAACTCAAGAATAGGAAAAGAAAACAGACAAACAATTCAAAAGAAACAAACGAACAAAAGCCCCAGGTTCCCAGCAGCATGGCAGCCCAGACTGGGAAGCAGCTCCACACTCGAACGGAGCTCCACAGCCCCTCAGGAAGGAGCAAAGATGGCGCATGGAGCCAGGTATTTGAGCGAAAGGAGGGGGAGGTGGTGAGAGGTAAGGAAGAAATCAAAAGAAGTGGAATAAAAAGCAACATCAGTAGCCAACAAATGGCACTCAGAGAGCCGGCCCATTCGGGTGTGTGGAATCCAAGTAGCCAGTGTTTCCCGGACAAGAGATTGTGGCCGCGGGAAGCAGAGGAGGCCGAGTGGGGGTGAAGAAGGGTGGGGGGTGGGAAAGCATATATCGCAAATTACTGTTGTTTTGTCTCGCTCTGGAAGCTCTGTGAAGCTGCTTTCTTGTACCCCCTGTTTGCTGGTCTCCGATAGGAGTCCAAGATGGTGGATCCGTGTTGCGTTAGCTGGTAGTGGACCTCTGCATGAATATCTCCTCGCTCTCCATTCTCTGTCAGTTTTCTCACTCAATTTGGTGCTTAGCTGAGTTCTTTATCTCTTCATTTGATGTTTTAGGGTTTCAGGATTGTTGTTTTCTCTGTTCAGCTTAGTTTCTCGGCTCTTTGCTGTGGAAGGACGGCGTGGTGCTTTCTGCCTAGAGCGCCACTTTGCCGGAAGCCTCTCTTTCTATTTTTTGAGGTAAGATTTATATCTGATTCTATCTACTAAATTATCTTTGCCAGGCTTAAATTTTTCTCACTCTTCTAAGAGACTAAAAAATATGTAACATAACTCTTATTATCCATTTTAAGAAAGAAACTTGAAAATCATATTGTTGTTATTGTCAGTATCTGTGAGGCAGAGGCTCTGTTAAAACATGTTCTGACAAACAAAAATAATCACAAGGTGTCTGGTGTAACAACAATTGCATAAAAATATTACCAGTGGAACAAGGATGATATCAACTCCTGAAAATAAAGGCAAAGATTACTTCCCCGAGTAAGAAAAAGTTAACTCAAATAATCAAGAGAACAAATTTTCTGCTTTGGAACTCCACTCGTTTAAGAAGAGATATAAAAGTTCAGTGTTCCAATGATTGCTTCACTTACGTAGTGAGGTAATTCAGTTGAAGAGACTCTAATATTTATATTGGGTTTTTACATCTGCCATCCCTTAGAAGTCAGTCAGCAGATGTTTGTTATGTGTCTATTAAGTGCCAGGCATAGGGCAAACCTAGATGGTGGACCTTCGTATGAATAACAAAATCATTAGACTGCGAGCCATTCAAAGCAGTCTGTATATTTGTGTCATTCAACAAACATTTATCAAGTGTCTACAACATACCAAGTACTGTCTGTTCTCTAGTTGGTAGGTCTTTACAAGAGCAAAAATTACTACACTATGAACTCCTCTTAACCCTTCCTTTTCTCATCAAATCTTTGGAGTTTTTCTAGGTTTCTGATCTCAGCCTTCTTCCCATTCCACATTCCCTTTACAAGTCTATGTTGATGACTCCCGTACATATAGCTGGCATATCTAACTCCATCCGATTATCCTACAGGTAACTTCAACACACCTTATCCAATGTTTTAACTTGTCCTCCTCCTGCACAAACTTGCTTTTTCTCTATCCCTAATCTTTTAATATCACCACCTAGTCTTTAGGCTAAAAATATTTTTCTTCTACTTCAACTCCAAATAATCAATAATAAGGCGTGTCATTTCTATCTCCTAAATTTTGCGAAATCCAACCCCTTTCTTCCAACCTCACCACCACTGTCGCAGTTGATGTTCTTGCCATCTCCTCCCTGTAGTTTTCCCATCCATCTGTATTTTCTGCTTGCCACATTTTCTCTTCAAGCTCCATTATTCCTGCTGTTTTCTTTCTAAAAAGAGAAATGAGTTAATGTCATAACTGCCTTCCTTTTTCTTAAAAGCCCCTCCTTTCTCCACATTGCATATACAGTTGCAATTGTTTTTGCAACATATCAAATCCCATCTTTCCCTCCATTTCCCAACTGCACCATTGTCTCTGACAAGGTTTTGGCTTTGTAATGGTATTCCTATTGGCAAGAAAGGTCATCAGCCCTTCCCTTGTCTGGAAAATTCCTTCTCATTTTCTAGAATGCACCTAACGCACTGTGTTCCTCTACCAGTAATTTCTTAATACCTTTAGGGCCAGTCAACTGCCGCGTCCCTCTGTTCCTTTCTTTCTGTTATAACACTGATAACATCACCTTTTTCTGCAATACTTAGCACCTTGATGGCAGAATTTTTAAAACTTATTTTTATAAATTCTTTGTATTCCCACTACCTTGACACACTAGCAAAAAGGAACTATTCCTACTTGTGCGTCAAATGAATGCGTGTATGACAAATAAAATACCTTTAGTTGAGAACTTAAACATTTTCACCCTCTTATCAGCAAGTAAATTATGGTAAATTTTCAATTGCATGATTTAGGTACTTTTATACACGAATAAGGAAAAAAAAAAAACCCTTTATTTATTATGTACATTTTACCAGGCACTGTGGTGGCGTAGTGGTTAAGAGTTTGGCTGCAAACCAAAATATCAACAGTTTGAATACATCAGGTGCTCCTTGGAAACCCTATGGGGCATTTCTACTCTGTCATAGAGGGTCACTATGAGTCAGAATTGACTCGATGGCAACAGGTTTGGTTTTTTGGTTTTGGTGCTAAGTTAAAAACATTTTATTATCTCAGTTATTCACCACAATAATCTTAAGAAGGAGATATTTCTATACCAATTTTACAAAGGATGACGCTAAACCTCAGGGAGGTTAATTTTGACTGCAGGGCCTGTTCTCCTAATCATTGCAATTTACCTTCATATTTAAATTCTACAGGCTATGCCCAATGATTCGTTATTGGTGTGTGAATGGTTATGATTGAGAAGAGTGATGAACGTATATGAAACGTTGACAGAGTGGAAGATGTATGTTAAGCTCAATACCACCACAAAATGCAGGAAGACTGAGTGTGAAGGCCTCAGTCCTTAAATTACGTGGAGGAAACATTGGAGGAAACAAAATGGAGACTTGGAAACACATTTTAGACACAGGGAAACAGTAAAGGTGGAGTCAGAATATTTTTCACTCGTAATAAACCTGTGCTCCGGGAGTGTTTTTCTTTGCTCATGATTTTTCATGAAAAAGCTTAGGATTCTCAGATGGCCCTTTATATTCTTCTTCGATCACCTGATAGGTTCCCCATAGCACAATATCTGTGGTTTAATTACTCAAGCAATGGGGTTCCTCTAATTTCCCTTGGAAGATAGTTTCCCAATCTAATTGTCTTCTATGCTTTGCCATTTCCCCTGGTGGTCAGTCTGCAGTCTTCTTGGCTTAATTTTGTTTCCTTACACTGGCTGCTTTCATTTCTGTTATAATTATCCCCATCTGGGCAGTGGCATTCTCTACTTGCACTTTTTCTCCAAAACCCATAGGGAAAGGTAATCAGATCGCATTCTGGTTTTTATCATTTGGCTGAGCAAGTGTTGTACACCTTAGCCCAATCTTATCTCTGGTATCAGTTCTTCCTATATCTTCCTTCCGTAGTTTTTCCTTACTTTGCTTTTACCCACACAAGAAAGCAAAGAGAGCAAACCTCTGCACAGTTATGTTTGAATCTATTAGAAATAACCAAGCATAACATCAACAAAGTCTCCAAATCACCATTTTTTTAGATTTTAAATGACCAAGTTATGAAATAAAACTATTAACTTCTTTTAGCCTCCCCTTTCCTCTGAGACTCCATTCAGGAGGCAGAAATGTTTGGTTTAAAAGTCTTCTATGTTGTTTGCTTTTTTTCTCTTTTTCAATTTTAGGCTGTTTAGATGAAGACTCAGAAGGATTGTTGTTGTCAGTACTCGTTGAGCCAGCCCCATGCACAACGAAATCAAATACTGCCTGGTCCTGTACCATCCCCATAATCGGTTGCAGATTAGACTGTTGTGAGCCATGAAGTTTTCATTGACTGATTTTTGGAAGTAGATCTCCAGGCCTTTCTTTGTAGTCTGTCTTAGTCTGGAAGCTCTGCTGAAACATATTCACATCACAGCAACATGCAAGCCTTCAATGATGACAGGTGGTGGCTGCACATGAGGTGCGTCGGCCGGGAATCAATCCTGGGTTTCCCTCATGGAAGGTGAGAAGTCTACCACTGAGTCACCACTGAACCATCGCTGTCTTTCCCCTTCTCCCCAGAAGTGTCGGGCCCTACTTTTTGTTAGGGCTTTTCTGTTTGATCAGAGATAAATCACTAAATCTCTCTGTACCTGAACTTCATCATCATATGGGTAACATTATACCTTTTAACTTAAAATGGGAAAATCTAATTGTCCTTGAGTAGCTCTCCTGGACTGTGGGTAGCTTCCTGTCCTCACTCAAGATAGATCTTTAGCAACTTGTCCACCTTTAGATGAGATCTTTGTTTTTCTCATTGCCTTCCACATAAACTTCTGCTCCCCTATTGATTTGAGAACAGATTTCTGGACACATGCCCCTGTTTACACTGCTCTTCACACAGGTTCTCCTAATGTATTCCTTTAGCATCTATCACTCAGCTCACTTGATGCACCTTACCTGCTCCAGATCAATAGCAATTGTACACAAATCATCTTGATGTGCACTGTGCAGAATAAAGTCTTTTATTAACGCCGACTGCTTCTAAAGACACCGAGTTTTCTCCACTTGCAGTTGGAAGACATGGATTCAAGCTTCATCCCTACTTTTTATGCCTTTAATTGTTTAAGCAACTGTCTTAGCTTCTAGCAAGCTCAGTTTCTGCAAAAGTAAAATGGGAATTATAACAATGCCTGCCTCATATATTTAATTGGAGGGTGATTGGAGCCAAAATCCTTCCTAAACTGTGAAAGGGTTATGTAATTATTTGAAAGTACGTTTCCTGGGGAAAAAGCGTTGATCCATTAAGAATGACATATAAACAATTCCTTATTGTCTAAAACAAATCTATGATTCTCAGTTGCCAGGGGTTCCATAAGGGTTTAGGGCCAAAATCCTATCCTAATGGTATATAGGATTTGGACACATCCCATATTCATGTACCCCTTGAGGACAAATGGAGTTGATTGTAGTTTTGGTACTTGATAGTCTGGGATTCTAGTTGTTTCTTCCTCAGATCCCTGTCTATCAAAAATGTGTTTTAGGGATTTATTTCTTCTTCCTAGATATTTTGGCTTTTCATTCTTTTACATGGCTGCACAGTCTGAGATAAGACAGATCTTCAACATAAAAACATTTGTGTTGTTGCTTTTGCCTCCATGAAGTTGCACAATAATGACAACTGTGTTTCTTCATTTCTTCATTAATGAGTATATAAAACACACCACAGCAAGTTTACTCTATTGCTTTTTTTATTAAAGGTTGGCAGTTGATAATTTTAGGATAATTTATTTTTCTCAACAGATTTACTCTAAAATGTGCAAACATTTTGCATGTGATGCTGCAGTATTATTTATTATTGTAGCTGACTGTCCAATTTTTTTTTGCTATTGTAATTCATTTGGTGTTTATTTTAGATGGAGATCTACTTATCTTTATATGTGATGGATATTTTCTCCAATACAATCCATCTTTCAAAAGGATATTCGTTCTCAGATTTATATCTGCTAAAAATATGACCCTCTACCCTAGAAGAGTTGGTATGTTTGATCTTAACTGGTTATGTTCTATCTGTTTTGTTGTGATCACAGATAGGAGGAACTTTGAAAAACCATTTAATCAGTTGCTCTGCCTTTAGGCAAGAAGGAGCAAACAGAACGATTTACAAGATCTATGCAGAGATAGTTGCAAAAAAGGGTGATTCCACTCGTTTTGGACCATCACTTTTTGAAGATGCAATTTGCAACTGTGTTGCAGTTTTCTTCTTTTTTAAAAAAGTATGCTTTTAATTAATCAAATTAGATATGCTCATTGAATTGCATTTAATATCATAACTGAGGTTTGACACTGCCTTCTAATTTTCTGCTTTAGGTGCTTTCTTACAGTTCCTTTTGATTTCAGTATTTTGTTTGCTTTTTATTCTACAGTGATTCACAAAACACCACTTGTCTTAGTCAGGGTTCGCTAGAGAAATAGAACCTGTAAAAAAAAAAAAATGTATATATGGCATATATATATGCTAAACAAAAGGTTGAAAGTTCAAATTTACCCAGAGGTACCTGAGAAGAAAGGCCTGGTGATCTACTTTTGAAAAATCAACTAATGAAAATCCTGTGGAGTACAGTTCTACTCTGATACACACGAGGTCACCATGAGTTGGAGTCAACTTGATGACAAATGATTTTTTTTTTTACTATGTTCCAAGTACTGTTATAACCATCTTTATCCTTTGTTTTTCTAGGCACAGTTGCCCTTTCCCAACAATTCTATGAGACATTATTATTATTATCTCCTTTTTTTGCAGGTGAGGAATTTAAGATTCAAAGAGGTTAAGTCAACTGTACAAGGTTACACACAGCTAGTAAGGGGCAGAGCCAAGATTTGAGTACAGGCTTTCAGCTGTAGAGCCCATGTTCTTAACTGCTGTATTAAACTAAATTTGAGAACATAATGGACAGGGCACTCTTTGAAGCTACTGGTCATGTCTTACAATTTTTTCGGTACCACTTTCCTGCTTTCCGTCCCTGAAATACTGAGCACAGAGTAAGGCACCTGGTAGGATTCCAAGAAATGTCTAATAATTAATTGGTGAGAAGACCAAGGCTGTCCTCAGGAGGGCCAGATCCCAGGATGGCTAACTTCTCCTACCTAGTCACTGCCCAGCGTATGGTAAATTGGCCAAAAGCCCAGCGTGAGCAGAATCACTCTCCAGAAAATCTGTCATGCAGGAAAGCCACATGCTGTATGTGAGAGAAACGTAAGTGCCAATCAAACTGAAACGAGCTGTGTTAAGGACAGAAAACGTTGCAACTAAGAAAAAAAAAGTTGTTTTTTTTGTGAAAATTTCTTCAAATTGTGTTTTTTATTAGACTGTGAGCTTCTTGAAGAAAGGGGTCATGTTTTAACAATTTCTTTGAGCACTATATTCAGACACACTTCAAACCCTTATATACTTTTATTCATTTCATCTATATTTATCCAGCAGCCACTGAGAGCTAAAACCTGCTCCAGGAACTTGGGATACATCTGTGAATAAAACAGACAAACATTTCTGCCCCCATGGAAAGGAAAAGTAGATAATGAGGGGATGGGAAATAAATTTCATAAATGACTGAATTATATGGTACGCTGAGAGGGATAAGTGCTATGTTAAGACATAAAGTGGGGGGACATGGGAACAGGGTACCAGAGTGGGAGAAAGGGCAGTTGTAATTTTCTGACCGTTGTTGACTTCCTTGAGAGGTAACATTTCAGCACAGACACGAAGGAGATGAGAGAGTTATCCATGTATATGGAACGAGGAGTAGGGGGGACCCCACAGCCCCAAGGTGGCCAAACAGTGTGAAGAAGAGAATGGTAGAAATGGGCTCATTTAGGGCCTTATCAACCATCGTAAGGATTTGTTCTCATTTGATTTTTGATTCTTGGGACAACCCCAAGGGATAATAAAGTAGTAGTATTGTCTCTGGTTTAGAGATGAAGAAAGGAGCCCTGGTGGCACAATGTTTAAGCACTCAGCTGCTAACCAAAAGGCTGGCAGTTTGAACCTACCAGTGGCTCCTCAGGAGGAAAGACCTGGCGATGTTCCCTTGTAAAGATTACAGCCTAGGAAACCCTACGGGGCAGTTTTATTCTGTCCCATAGCGTCACAATGAGTCGGAATTGACTTCACGGCATATAACAACAATAGAGATGAAGAAACTGCAGCCCGGGGGTGGGGGGCTACATGGTTTGCTCACAGTTACACAGTGTGCAAGTTGGGGAGCTAGAATTCTGATTTCAGAATCTGAGTGATCTCAAAAAGCAGCACCCCCCGCCGCCGCCCAGTTCTCCTTACCTAAAAAAGTGCCTAACACATAGTAGGGATTCAAGCAGTGTTTGATGAATGAAAAGTAAACTTTTAAGCATTCTCTTTAAGTGGCCTTCTTCCACGCTAAGCCCTTTACTCAGATTCACTCTGTAACAATCTTGTATTTGAAACCTAACATTGATCCAGGGAAGAATAAAAATAATAATGACAAATCTAGTATGATAGAGGGAATTGTATTCAGTTCCTTTGGTTTCAAATTCTAGTTGTAACACTTATTAGCTGTGTGACATTGGACACTTTCCTTATCTGAAAAATAATGTTAAACTATATATATACATGTGTATATATATGCATATATGTACATATACATATATGTATAGATCGGAATGTTGTTGTTGTGTTAACACATCTAGAAGACTTAGAACAATGTGTGACATGTAGTAAGTGCTTAAAAAATGATGCTGACGCCAATGATGTTGATGACGCAGCATGGTGAGAAGAAAAACAGGAAGGTGCTTTGCTGTCATGTCTCAAATCAATCTATATAAGGATATTTCTTATTAATTTCTGACTTTTTTTGAAAAAGATGCAGAAAGGGAAGTGCTACTCTGAAGGTGGCTGTTTCAGCCCAAAGTCTGCTTTTTAATGAATGAGAGTTGGTCTAGGGCTTGGGGCTGTGGTCACAGTAAGGGATTACTGTGGGATTGCTGCTCATTGCTTGTCTTAACCTATCTCTGGGGTTGTCAGTCTTTTGCCATTTGGTGTTATTATGGTCTCTCTAAGGTAAAAGGAATGAAAGGAGGGAAAGAATGAGGGCAGCTGACATCCAGAGCAGGTCTCAAAAAACACAGAAGTGGCAAGAGTTTTATCCGAGATTACACTGAAGCATGAACTAACACAGAAAGTAAATCCAGTAATATCCAACCAATATTTATTGAGCACTGAGCCTAGCCCAGTCCCTGTTTAGGCTTTAGAGTTTTAGACACTAACAAAATGAGATCCCTGAACTTCGGAACTCATAACCTGGTGGCAGAGGCAAACACATAAACATAATTACAACACAGAGGGCTGGATTCAAACTGTGAACAAGTATAGGCGTGGAACAAAACAAGGCTTGGTTCAGTCAGCTTGGTTGTGGTGATTATAAAAAGGACATCAAGGAGCACTTCCCAGCTGCAACTCTCAGACACCACCCTTTTCACTAATGGCTTTAGGGACCAAGTCAGAAATTTGAATAGTAAAATGTCCCTGATGCTCTTTTGGTTTTCTAGAGTAAATTGAACTTTAAGAAATTTCTAGCATCAAAATCTAGATTTGGTCAAATCTTTTTCAGTTTATGGCTTAAATCTATGTATTTGGAAAAATGGACAATAGCAAAGCCAGTCTCTGTGGTTATTAAGGGATCAGCCTCTTAGATTTATGATTTTCTTCGAGAAAATTGCTTAGGTTTCCTATGTTGGCTACTCAACTGATATACAGAAAAAACAACAATTTCCCAGTGCGACAGGAAAAAGGACAACTCAGAGGCCCAGTTTAGCTTTGAGTATCTTTTTCAGAAACTCATTAATTTATTCCACAAACATTTACTGAATTTTTACTATGCGTCAGGCACAGTGTTGGATGATGGGTCCCTAATTCTTATCTTGAAGGGAGCCACAGCTCATGAGGACTGCTGGTTTGTCTTGAGCTATTATAGACAGCAAATGTGATTCTCTCTTACCTACTGCACGCTTCAGCCAAATTAAGCTTTCTTTACTCCAGCTATTAATAAGAATAGTGAGTCAACTGTTAATGTCATAAAATATGAAAGTAAAACCAACTTTCCTTCCCCAGACTAATACTCTTGGTGTCTGGGCTGGAAACTTTATGGTCTAGTTCTTTTCCTTGGGAAGTTGTGACTAATGACAGTTAAGGTCTTTTGGTCCCTGTCTAGAATGTACTGATCCTTTGGCAGAACTGAATCTCAGGCATATATGCAAGTTGGAAGCTGTATTTCTTCTTATGTGACAACTCATTAATTTTTCTTGTTGAATTGGGGTTCCTGGAAACCCACGTTGTGAAATAACAGATAAGAAGAAACATCCTCTTTCTGTATTCAGAGGCTTGGACAGGTTGACATTTTCTGCTAATGTCCTACTGACTAAATTATCTGTTTTGGGAGTACAATGTTTAGACTTAATTGCTTGCTTCTTAAAAATCTGTGGATTTGTCATATGGTCAAAATTTAGTTCCTCTCTACTTGTACCTGTTGCTTCAAATCAATTCCGACTCATAATGACCTTACAGAACAGAGTAGAACTGCCCAATTGGGTTTGAAGGAGTGGCTGGTGGATTCGAACTGCTGACTTTTTGGTTAGCAGCCGAGCTCTTAACCACCAGGGCTCTAGCTCAGGCCAATAAGAGCCGCCATCTGTTCAACCAAAGTCTTGAAAGGGTTGCAAAACATGCCTTTTTAACATGATCATTATTCTGAGAACAGTTATATTACCGATAAGCTACTTTTATTAAGTGCTATCTTACGCTAGGTGGTTAGAACACAGCTGGGGGTGCCTCAGAACACAGGCCTGGTGATCTGCTTCTGAAAGGTCATAGCCTTGAAAACCCTATGGAGCCGTTCCACTCTGCACACATGGGGTCACCAGGAGTCAGAATCGACTTGATGGCAACCAACAACAGCAAATTCTGTGCTAGGTTTACACGTTAAGTTGTGTGTAGATAACCATGCTAGTGGTGGTCTACAGTTTTAAGTATGAAGGCCTGTTTTTCATGTAAACTATATCATACATTAGCATATTATAAGGAGTCCTTGTGGCACAACGGTTAAGTGCTCTGCTGCTAACCAAAAGTTTGGTGATTCGAACCCGCCTAGCGGCCCCGTGGGACAAAGACCTGGCCATCTGCTCCCATAAAAATTATAGCCTAGAAAATCCTGTGGGACAGCTTGAATCTGTCACATGGGGTTGCTATGAGTCAAAATCAATTCTATGGCACCTAACGAGAACAACAGCCATATTATACTTAATGGCAGGAAGAGCCACTTTGAAATTAATTACAATATCACTTTGAAATTAATTTATGCTTTATTCATCACATGTATGTCAGACATAAATATATATATGAAACATGCAATCAGACCATGGGCAATGGTTGGTGCACAGAGGATGGGTTCTGTGGAGTAGCTCTGCAGCTCCCTGAAATTCTTAGCCCTCAGGCTGGGAGTTGCAGCACCACTGCCACACTTCCTCCAGCTTTGTTTGACTTTCTTTCTTTCTAGAGCTTTTAACAGTCAACAGGGCCTTACTGTTACAGTTACAGATTGTATGCCGAGGAAAGCATGACTAGCCATTAAGAGGAAATAAAAAATCCAATAAAGTAAGAAATGCAACTGGACCACTTTGATAACAAGCAAAGCAATAACTATTTAATGGCCAGTAAATTTAATTGAGGAGATGACCTTTTTTAAAAGATTTTATAGCAGGACATGTGATTAGACCTTGACTCTGTGTTTCTCCAGCCACCTGGGAAAAGTCGTTTGTAACCTGCCGGCTGTCTGGGCCTCCTTCTGTACCCTTGCTGTCTGAGGCACAGCTAACCTGCCCAGAACCAAGCATGCTTAATTGACCCCAGTAGCGCTCTAGCTGGTCACCTTCTCCCCAGCTGCTTTATGGGAAGAGAAACCCATGAAGCTTATTTAAACTTTGGGTACTTAGGTTGCACTGATTCAGAAAATGCTACTGTCTTAATTTAGTTTCAAACAATAGGAAGCCTTGACTTTTCAGCCTGGCGTACACATGGCCTTGAGGTAGTTGAGTTAGCTAGACGACAGTGCCTACCCGAATGCTGAACATCTCAGAGTATGAATTCTTTTTCAGACAGCCTGGAAGATTCAGTTTTGTTAAACTGTGAATATTCCCGTTCTGGGTCATGCACTCAAGGTAATCATTCACTTCCATTTTAGTCTGAATGAGTTTGCTGGACTCTTGGCTGAGAGCTGAGTTTAATTGGGGGAGGGAGGCTAAGCACAGTGAGTGTTGAGATGCCAGAGGAAGAAAGAGATGACAAAGATAAAGGGGCAAGATCAATGAGAGGTAGGTGTAGCCACTGACAACAGGGCATGCGACATTGCTATGGATGCTGTTTACACTACCAGGATCACTTAGTTATATCTCTGGACACTGTATCTTTCATCTTTTTAGGAGGAAGCAGAAGGAATGTGATAATCAGACTGAAGTTTAAATCCCATCTCCTTCACTTTATACCTGTGCAGGAGTCCACATGTATAAAATGGTGATGATGCTATTTCATGGGACATAGTATGTATAAATAATATTGGTCATCATTTTTTGGAGAAATGATTATGGTTAATACTTTCTAAGTGTGACAAGGTGGGAGTTTCTGAATCTCTCATCCCCATTTGTTCCTCCTTCTTCCAACTTCCCTGGTAGAAAGCAGCTCTATTAGCATACTTGTTAGCTGCTGTGGAGTCAGCCCCCATCTCACGGTGACCCCCATGCACAGTGCAACAAAACGCGACCTGGTCCTTCACCATCCCCATGATCAATTGCAAATCTGACCATTGTGATCCACAGGGTTTTCACTGGTTGCTTTTCAGAAGTAGATTGCCAGGCCTTTCTTACTAGTCTGTCTTAATCTGGAAGCTCTGCTGAAACTTGTTCAGCATGATAGCAACATGCAAGCCTCCACTGACAGAGGGATGGTGGCTACACATAAGCTGCATTGGTTGGGAATTGAACCTGGGTCTCCTGCATACCCCTATTGCCGTGGAGTCAATTCTGACTCATCGCAACCCTACAGGACACAGTAGAATTGCCCCATAGAGTTTCCAAGGAGAGCCTGGTGGATTCGAACTACTGACATTTTGTTTAGCATCCGTAGCACTTACCCACTATGCCACCAGGGTTTCTGATCTCCTGCATGGAAGGTGAGAATTTTAGCACTGAACCACCACTGCCCGCAGGTACTATAATAGCACAGGGAAATTATGTTATTAGAGGCAGTCAATATAAGCCAGATAAGGGCATGACTATCTTGTAGATGCTCCACTCTGAAGATTTTGCAAGAGTTGAACCTACCAGGGCAGGGGATTTAACTAAGGGAAAAGATTTTAGTGTCAGGTTAACTGGGTGTGAATCCCAGCTGGTAAGAAGAAGAAGGAACAAAAAAGAGACAGAAAATCCCATCTTGTCACACTTAGAAAGTATTAACCATAATCATTTCTCCCATACTAGCTCTGTGATCTTGGGCCAGTTACCTGCCCTCTCTGAAACTAAGTTTCTATAAAATGGAGATAATAATAGTATGTCCTTCCCCTTGTTCTGGTCTGCACCATGTGAAATTAGGTGCCTGGAAAGAGGGGTGAGAAATAGAAAGACCAAGAGGAGGACAGAAGAGGGAGAAAAACCAGAGAGAAAAAGGACTCTGGATGGCCATCTCTGGCTAACTCTGTATGAACAGGAAGTGACTTGATGAGAATATAAAGAAATGTTATATCCATCTTCTGGAGTTTGTGTGACTACAATTGGACCTCTGTTTGGAGGAGACTTGGGTAAACGTTTATGCTGCTGGTTGGAGTGCTTGTGGAGTAGAGACTATCTCGTACCACCCTCCACTCATTCACTGTGCTCCAAGGATGAGTTATTTCTGCTCTTTGAACACAGGGTAATTACTCAGGTTGTCTACACTGTCTGTTTGTTCTGTCTTCCAGGTCCACTCTTCCATTAAAAACCAAAACCAAACTCATTGCCATCGAGTCAATTCCGACTCATAGCGACCCTATAGGACAGAGTAGAACTGCCCCGCAGGGCTTCCAAGGAGCAGGTGGTGGATTTGAACTGCTGATCTTTTGGTTAGCAGCCGAGCTCTTAACCACTGGGCCACCAGGGCTCTACTCTTCTATTAACTCTTCAGAATAACTGGTTTTCTCTCATTACTCATGTCTTGCCTCAAATGCTAGTCCTTCTCACAGGCCTTCTGTAAATAACTACGTCAGGCAAAAATTAAGTTGATGTAGCATGAGATTCAAAAACATAATATTCTCTCACAAGTCCAGGCTTGTGGAGCATCTTGGCTCCCTGAGGTAATACAGGGACCTGGTTTCTTTCCATCTTGTTTTTCTGCCATCTCCCAGGACACTGTCTTTGTCTGCAGTCAAGCTGGACAAGCAACTTTAAACAACTGAGTCATAAGTTGTACATGTTAGTTTCACTCATAATTGGTAAGTACTGAATCACGTAATCACACTCAGCTGCAAAGCAGGCTGAGAAATAAAAATCTCCAGTTGGGCAACAATGTACTTTTATTCACATGTTATCATTTGCACTTCAGGTGGCCATACTGCATACCAAAGGAGACTCCTATGCAGTTAAAAGCATGAACCTTATTCCTCAGGAATTATGCCCTCTTGGGCTTCTACATTATCTGGATTCATTTTTCAATTCTAATTAATACTGATAGCAATATTTCTGGTGCAGGATTCCAGAATACCAACTGACACATTAGAGCTCCAAATCAAATTTCCTAAATATCTTTAAACTACAAGTCTGGTCAGATCTTATAAAATCCAGAGGATCATGCACTTGCCTTTGTCTTCCAGAATTGTGGCTCTTTGGTTAACCATATCTATAACTCAAGATTACAATTCTCATGCATGTATGTTATTGTTCTTTACCTCCTCCAACCAATCACAGAAGAGGCTACACAGCGCTTCTTAACCTGCTATTTCTAGCAACCTTTATAAACTGACCTGAGTTGGCTCTTTGCCATCTGGAGCTAACAACCTAAGCTTTTAGTAACTTTTTGCGAAGAATATGTCTTCTGTGGCAGGAGGATTCCTGTTCATTCAGAAGAATTCCAATGCCAGGAGTTACTAGTCCATCTTAGTTTTGCAGGTTTTGAGGTTAGTTTCAGTTATTTTAGACAACTCATGCTAAAGCACATCACAAATATTTCCATAAATATTAGCTCAACATCTCACATATTGCCTGGCATATAATAGGAGCTCAATAACTACTTGTTGAATGAATTAATACATGAATGAACTTCATAGACATATTCCTTCCAACAACATTTTTGATAAATGTTATCTATATTTCATAACTGAGTTGGCCATAATAATAAGAGAGCTATATAGCCATCACCTGTATGACAAAGTCTCCTGGGAAAAATCACCAAGCCACACTCTGACAACTTGGAACCATTAAATGTTGGCCCTGCCTTCTGAGCAGCAGGGAAAGCAGCTCTCCTCACAAGAAGATACTATAATTTATCTCCTTCTATGCTATTCTAATTCTTTAAAATTAAAATTTAAAAACCTGTCTCCCAGAGGCTTCCTAATGGTTCTGGGAGTTTTCTGTGATCTCTTTATTGTTCAGAGCACAGGATATTTCATGTCATAAATGGCTTGCAGGCTCTTTTAAAAATAGCAACATTTTGTTGGATATTGAATGGCCTTTAGTACTTTGTCTTTGTCTTTGTCTTTGTCTTTGGATGGGAGTAATTGGCTTACTTGCATCTGGTTTCCAAATAAAACTGAAATCTATATATGAAGAGATAGAAGGCTATTTGAACCTATGATTAAGATTCAGGCAAAAGTTATTAAGCACATATTAGGGGCCATGCAAGAGTTGCATAATGCCAGATACTTTCATACACACTATCTAGTTTAATTATACCAAAGACAATCTCAGTGTATTTCCTCTTCTATAAATTATCCAGTTTTTGGAGAAAATTTACAGAATTAACCTTTTACTTTGGGGCTGAGTAAATCTGTCTAAGGACATACTTGTAATTTTAGCAATTACTTATAATTGACTGGCTATTTTCCATGAACAGCTTGCTAAAAACAGGGGCTGTCTTACCCATTTCCTCTATCACATAGGGCCTGACATGACTATTTTCCATGAATAGCTTACTAAAAACAGGGGCTATGTTATGCATTTCATCTATCACATAGGGCCTGACACAGGGCATTGACTCAAAACATGTCTGTTGAAAGAATGAATGAGTGCATGCAAGAAAACAGTCACATCGTGTACTTTATGACTTTCTCCTTATTTTACTAAATTTAGGGAACACCATGTGCTTCCTTGTATTGCCATCTGTTGGGATTTTACCCTACTTAAATAAGTGCAGCATTGGAGAGAAGAGCTAGAAGTAGGAGAACTGCATAAACTAACAAGCTTGCCTACCACAGTTCCTTGGGTGCTGATAAAAGACACAAGACTCCTGGGTCAGAAACAAAGGACTTTATTACTCACTACAAAAGCATTAGTAGGAGTATCAGCATAGTTGCACTGGTTCCACAATCTCTAAATCCAGAGGGCCAGGTAGAGCATTCATGCACAGTGGGGTGTACAACAAGATTAGGGAATTCATTGCTTTTATAGCAAGCAGTAAACAAGCCTGTTCTTTGATGAGAGGGAGAACACCTCACAGCACGGATCCACATAGTGTATTTCTATACTGCATTATCTCACTTTTCAGAATTATCAGCTACATAAACAATCCTGAGAAGTGGCACAGTTGAAAGAATGGTCAGAGCCTTGTAACTTTGGCCTACTTGGCAAGATATGTAGGAGTTCAAGATCTCCATGGCAGACTGACTCCAACACCATGGAGCTGGAAGATACTTTAGTGTAATGTAAATACTCTGCAGAGGGTGACAGGTTCTAAGAGATGAGATGACTTGCCCAAGTTATACTGATGGTTTGTAATATTCCCAGGACAGAAACCCATTTTTTCCATCCTTTAAATCTAGCTTTCTTTCCATGACATGATCCTTTCCTCTCCCTGTTATTTTTATTACTCATTATAACTATTCTATAATTTTCAACTGCTAAACAAGATTCTCTTACCTTTTTCTTTGCTGTATAGTCACAACAATTAGTTATGATTCTGTGTTGAAGCACTTAACAAAGAGTGTTCTGTTGAAGGCCAGTGAAGGAAAAAAGGCTCATTGGAAAAGCATTTAATCCTCAAATATATTTAGGAAATCATTCATAGTCTGTCCCGCTTCTGGAGATTTACAGCGTAGACAGAGTATTGTATAGAGTTTAAGAGCACAGGCTCTGGAGTCAGGAAGTTTGAGTTCAAATTCTGTTGCAGTCACTCATTGGGTTTGTGATCCTGGCAAGTTATTTAAAGTTTGTGAGCTTTAGTTTCATCCTCAGAAAAATATTGAAGATAAAAATAATATCTATTTTACAAATTTTATTGAAAAGATTAAATAAGTTAACATATTTAAAGTGCCTGGCATATAAGCTCAATGTCTTAGGCTGGGTTCTCTAGAGAAGGAAAACCAGTAAAGCATATATATATATACATATATATATATATATATATATATACACATATATGTATATATAGAAAGAGATATCAAGGAAATGGCTCACGTGGTTGTAGAGGTTGGAATATCCCAAGTCCGTGGGTCAAGATAAAGGTTTCTCCTGATTCACATAGCCGCAGGGGCTGGCGGATTCAAGATCATCAGGTTAGAGAGCAGGAATCCTGCTCACAGTCTGTGAAGATCAATGAATCCCAAGATTGGCAGGCAAGATCAAAGGTAAGCTACTAGCTCAAGTACCAAGAACTGGAGGTCAGATGGACAGGAGCCAGCTGCAGGATCCAGCATGAGCAAAAAGCCCCCAAGCCTTGCCAGAATGTCCGCTTATATTCAACAGGCCACACACACAAGGAAACTCCCTTTCAACTGATTGGCTACTCACAGCAGATCCCATCAAGGGGGTGATCACATATCAGATCTCAACAGGGAAGTGATCACAGCATTATACGACTGCCAAAACACTGAGAATCATGGCCCAGCTAAGTTGACACACAATTTCAACCATCACACTCAATATGGCTCAATAAATGTAGCCATAATGAATGTAGAGTACATGCTCTGAGAAATCTTGCACTAAAGAAGCCCACCTGATATTAAATCAAAATGTCTCAAATGTTTTGTCTGCGGAACAGTACATTTATTTATTTTTTGCATTACTCATCTAATATCCCATGAGCCTATTTCTCTGAAAGGAACACTTAAGAAAAAAAAACCAAAGAAGCAGAAAGGCTCTATCTCATTTAGAAATTGGTAGACAAAGGAATCAAGTTCCACACACACAAACTAAATTTCATGAACAACTTCCCTAATATCCTTGGATTGCTATATAAAATGGGAAAAGTTCAGCTTTTGTAATGGTCTTAAACTCAAGTCAGGTTTCTTGGCAATTTCTGAGATGTGTTAAAACATCACTACTGTACTTATTGATTTAACTGTATTCCACCAAAGTGGCTGATTTGATTCTGCCACCACAGGGGAAATTCTTCTGACAGTAGGTGCACTGAATCTTTATGCCAAGAGCAAACATACCACCCCAGAATGCTAAATATTCTTCCAGACACAAACAAACATGGGTGGAACCCAGCTCAGGCAGCATTGCCCTCGGTGAAGAAAGAACATCTGAATTTAGGCTAGTCCAGAATCCCTGCCTAGTAATTAACAAATACTGTAGGCCCTGTGCTTCCAGCTTTTTGGGAGAATCTTTCCGTTTAGAAAACTCGTAGTTGGAAGGTCAAACACACAAGAAAGCCTTTATATGTGCTTCTGAGAATCAGTCTCGTTCTGCCAGTGGTGTGCTGGAGCCAGCTTGTACTGAAAAAAAAAAAAAAAAAAAAAGTTGTCATCAAGTCGATTCTGACTCATAGCCACCCTATAGGACAGGGTAGAGCTGCCCCACAGAGTTTCCAAGGAGTGCCTGGTGGATTAGAACTGCTGACTTTTTGTTTAGCAGCTATAGTACTTAACCACTATACCACCAATACTGGCTTGAAAAAAAAAATGCCGTTGAGTTGACTCTGACTTATGGTGATCCCACGTGTGTCAGAGTAGAACTGTGCTCCATAGGGTTTTCAATGGTCAATCTTTCAGAAGTCAATTGCCAGGCTTGAATTCTGAGGCACCTCTGGGTGTATTTGAACCTCCAACCTTTCTGTTAGCAGCCAGGCCTGTTAACTGTTTGCGTAACCCAGGGACTCCTGTACTAGCTTACAAGGACTAATTGTGCACATATCTTCCGCTCAATGATATCTTGTTGGTAGCTTGAAATTGGCCTTGGTGGAAGTTTTTGCATCATAGAAATAAGCAAATGCTGCAAATCAGAACTTCCCCCACCACAGAGCTGGCTTATCAGCACATTGCTGCCTTACTCCCTCAGATGTGTTTGGCTGCTTTCATGATATTCCTATCACCTTACCACACTAATATCACATTGTTTGTCTCTCCCACTAGACTGTAGGACAAAGACTGTATTTTTATATGTGACATATGTTCAGCATCTAGTATATCACTAGGCATTCAGTAAAGGTGCTTCTGTCCGTAAATGAATGAATGATTCTCTAAATCAATCACTTATATGTGATTGATTTTTCTATGAGAACTAAAAAAAAATTATCTTGGTATACACTCTACATTATTAAACAGAATATGGTCAGCCCAGTTGGAGTATTTATTCTTCGATTATGTTACAGTGTCTGCAGTTCCTCCAAGGATAATTAGTGTGTGTCTTTATCCCGAGAGTGAGATTCACCTGATTGCTATGGCATCGCTCTATGTGACTATTTGGTGGGAGGAAATCAGAGCTAAGTCTAATTGCTTTCCCGGACTACTAACCCCTCCCCTTCCCTCGGGATCTGGATGGGAATTCTTCTTCCTTAGAAGGAAATTGAGGTTACAGCTTTTGACAGAATAACAGATTGCTTATTTAGCCAGAATATCTTGTGTCAGAACAATTTTAACTAAGATTACCCATTGAGGACTTTGTGATCAAGAATCACTGTCCCAGGGACATGGTTTCATGGGACATCCTAGTTAATTGGCCTAATATCATTTTTAGTACTTCTGTTCTAACCTCCTAGTTTGTTGCATAGTGCCTGGGGCCTTAAAAGCTTGCAAGTGGCCATCCAAGATACAACAATTGGTCTTTGTTCACCTGGAGCAACAGAGGAAGGAGAGTCAGGAATGGGAGGAATTAGAACGTGTGGTTAATTGCCTTCATGAACAACTGCTTCCTTTTCCATGAGACCAGAAGAACTGGCTGGTGCCTGGATACCATTATCGAACTTTTTGATCTTAAGATTCTATGGCAGAATCCTGACTGAACGGGGGAAAAATGTGGAACAGAATTTCAAATACTCATTGACTCCAGACTTTCTGAGGCCATTGAGGCTGGATAAACCCTTGAAACCATTGCACTGAGATAATATTTAAACCTTAAACCAAAAATGTCCCCTGAAGTCTTCTTTAAACCAAAAAATAGTTTAGCTTAATTAGTAAAGAATGTCTGCCTTGAGCATTGAGCTCTTTTAAAGAATGATCTATATGGGATCAAATTGATAAAAACAACCAAAAAGGTTAGATAGGAAGCTTAGGGAGCAGTGAGTTTATGTTAATGGAGGAGAAACAATTCTGAAAAGGAGGGTAAACAACCTGAAGAATGTATCAAAGCCACTGAATTGTATGTGTAGAAACTGTTGAGTTGGTGTATACAGCATTATCTGTTTTGCTGTGTATATTTTCAAAAACAACAATAAAACAAGAATCACTGTCCTTAAGATTTAAAGATGATGCTGTTGACTTTCTCTATGACCAGGAACTGGCATTTTAGAGCCAGAACTCAGCATAGACCCCATTGCTTAACCTGTAATTCTATTCTATTTTAGATTGAAACACGAAGGCCCAAAGAAGGAAGTGACTTATCCAATTATATCATTAAGATAGATGGGTGACCTGATGGCCCTAGGATTCATGATCCTTTACATGCTGCAGGCCAATGATTGTGATCATTGCTTTCTGTGATTGGTACCTGACAGCTTAGTCAATTCTGATGAAATGGAAGAGTTGCTGATAATAATTTACAAGTAATAAAAGCAATCTTTTATTCTGTGCTCACTATGGTGCCAGGCCTGTGCTAAGTAGTTTACATATATTATTTAATCAGCACAACAACTCTGCTAGGGAAGTAATTGCTTTTGTTTTTCAGATAAGAAAACTGAGGGACAGAGTAGTTGAGTTAGATGCCCGTGATTACATAGTTACTGAGAGGCAGACTGGTGCTTACATCCAGATGTTTCTTCTTCCAAAGTCAAAGCTGTTAACCAATCTAGAGTATGGCCTTCCATTTTACTACAAGACAAACAAAGGCAAAGACCTAAAACTTGTTAAATATACGTACCTTCATTCTGAGGAAAGTGAAGTTCAAAGCTAAATATCAGTGACATTCTAGAGAAGTTCTTTTGAAAATCTAGAATTTCCTTATTTTTTGTTAAGCGTTCTGAGAGTACGTAATAGTATGAGTATTAGAGGAGATGCAGGTGAGAAGGGGAGACATAAGGGACTGAAGACAGAACTGGGAGCACAAATGAAGCAGGAACACACACTAGATGACTCTGTCCACAAGTGCTTATGCCGTGTGGTTTGGTTGCTGTATCAGTCAAGGTTATCCAGAGAAATTGAACAAATAGGAGATATGTGTGTGTGTAAATATATATACAGAGAGAGAGGGAGAGAAAGACAGAAAGAGATTTTTTAAGGAATTGGCTCTGTGATTGTGGGGGCTGGCAAATTTGAAATCTGTAGATCAGGCTGGCAGGCTGGAAATTCAGGCAGGAGTCCTATGTTACAGTCTTGAGGCAGAATTCTTTCCTTGGGAAACCTCAACTTTCGCTCTTAAGGCCTTCAAATGATTGGATGACACCTACTAATATTATTGAGGGTAATCTCCTTTACTTAATGTCAACTGATTGTAAATATTAATCATATCTACAAAATACCTTCACAGTAACATCTAGACTAGTGTTTGACCAAACAGTTGGGCACCATAGCCTAGCGAAGTTGACACATAACATTAGCCATGACATTAGCACAAGCAGAAGCAGGAAGGGGTCTGCTGCACTTGGGTACAGTAAGTAAAAAGGAAAATGGCAGTCTCCACTTCAGTCCAGTGCAGGAAGTGGAACAAAAGACACTGTGCTGCTCACAGCTGCCCATCATGTGTGCCCCTCCCCACAGAGAAATACGGCCAAATGTACTCAGGGGATGACCAGTCCAAACTCTGCAAAGGGGCTCGAAAGGGATGAGTAGAAGTGCAATGTGGATAGAGGTTCTCTACTCTGTATCTTAGGGTAGATACCAGAAGTGAGGGAATCATTAACTTCCTCTCCGGCAAATACAAGTTAACAAGATGAAGCAGGAAAGTTGTGCATGGAGGGGAATATTCTAGGCTCACAGGGAGCAGGGACGGATTACTCAATAAGCAAGGTAGGCATGGGCTTAATTGTGCTTATTTACTCATCTATAATGTACGATTTCACCTGGGTTTCATGTGGTGAAGCCCAAGAGAAATTGTACACTACAGATGAGTAAGTAAGCACAATTACCTACCTTGCTTACTGTAAGCCAGTACATACTATGCCTACTGGTTATCCCGCCCCTGCTAGGCTGCTATGCAAAACGAAAAAACATGTACAAAAGGCTGAGGTGGGAGGATGTACGGCCATCCAGGAGCTGAGAGAAAACCAGTGAGGCTGGAGGGCAGAGGCTGAGAGTGGGCATGGCAGCGGTGGTCACGGGGCTGGAGAACAGGCAGAGCTAGACCACGCAGGGCCTTGAAGTTTGTGCTAAGGAGTCTGGTATTCTATCACCAATGGGAAGCTCTTGGTGGATTTGCCTCAGTTTTCACATCTTTTAAAAGCAGATGATCATCTCTAAGATCCAGTAATATCTAAGATCCGTTTATGCAATAAAAGACTATTATAAAAGAGCATTAATGATTATTGTTATTTTTGCACATTTTTCTATTTTATCGTACTCCAATGGTCTTTGGAATAAGCACCTAGTAAGTTTGTATTGCAGCTCACTGTGTTTACATTTTACAGTAGGGATGGTGGGGTTGGTCCAGGCTTGTAGTGGGAAGATGTCAGTTAATACAAGCCATCATTTTAGTGCATACAATGTGTCAGCCCTTACGCTAACAGGTTTACATCATTGTATCATTGGTTTAGTTTATGAGGAGCCAGGTCAGAGGGGTTAAGAATTCACCCAGTGTAACAAAGCATCCGCGTGGAGATGTGACCTCTGTTCTCAGATCCATGATCCATGGTCTACACCATCCCATTCCACGCCCCTCTGATGCCGACCTCAAGGTGAGACAGTGCTTACTCCTCTTAGGAGCCAGTTCACCCTCCTAATTCCATTTGTCCAAACTCCCCCCCCCCCCATTTAGATTTTTAGTCTGTATCATTCCCTGGAGCAAGAGGAGAGAAATACATTCTTTAAGTCAGCCATCCACTTACAGTGGGCCTGAAAATTTTTCCTCTTATTCCCCTAAGTGGTCTTCTTGTCCTCTTCTGTCAGAACTGGGCGTTCTGTTTATGCAGGATATTCTCAATGTTACAGGTTTTAAGCATGTCCTCTCTCCACCTTCCCTTTTCCTTACCAAAGAGCTTTACCCTTTTCCTTCTTTCTTCTTAGGCCAGTCCCAGCTTCTTAACTGTTATTTGTGTTCGTGTTGAAAGTATAAAGGTTATAGTGTATAAAGTACAAGACTGAATAGATGCACTTCATGTTCTGTACTTCAAAGGTTACGTGCAAGAGAATATAAAAAGGTTACACCGTATGTACTGAAGTTGAGAATTATAAAACCACATTTCTTTTTCAATGGTTTTTACATCTATGGTTTGTACTGATGTAAAGGGGTAGGCTTTTATCGTCTTTTGAGCCAAGCAGAGCTGGGGTGAAATTTTGGTTCCAACAATTATTTACTGTGTGTCCTTAGACTAGTCATTCATTCCACTTCCTTGAGCCTTAGTTTCCCCATCTGGAAATCCACAGGAGGGACACGAATGCCTTGACTCTGTGAAGTGTCACTTAAAGCCACTTCACAGTCATTCTTTCACTGGGACCCCTCAGCAGCCCAGAGCTGTGGGAAGTTCGGTAGCAGAGTTGGGAAGCTAACTCAGAGTTTCCACTTCCATGTCGAGAAGCACCTAGTACAAAGAACATGGGTTTTACAACAACAGCAACAACCTGTGTTTGGAACTCAGCTCTAGCACCTTTAACTTTGTGTAACCCCTCCAAGTCTCAGTTTCTTACCTGTAAAATATCTACCTGCTGGGAGATGTGGTAGACAGAATAATGGCCCCCAAATACGCCCATATCTTAACTCCCAGACCTGTAAGTGTGTTACCTTATGTGGCAAAAGGGACTTTGCAGATGTGATTAGATTAAGGATTTTGCGATGGAAGATTATCCTGGATTATCCCATTGTGCCTGATGTAATCATAATCTTCCTTACAAGAAGGAGGCAAGAGGAAAGAGTCAGTGAAGGACATGTAATGACAGAAACCGAGGTTGAAGTGATGTGAGGAAGGGACTATAAGCTAAGGGATACAGGTGGCCTCTAGAAGGTGAAAAAGGCCTGGGAATGAATTCACTCCGGGAGCGTCCAGAAGGAACACAGCCCTATCGACACCTTGATTTTAGGACTTCTGACCTTTAGTACTGTAAGACAGTAAATTTGTGTGATTTTAAGTCACTAAATTTTTGGTAACTTGTTACAGCAGCAATAGGAAACTTATGTTCCAAGCATTTTTCTAAGTTCATATGTTTATATAATTTTACATATTACATAGTATATATTTTATACACATATATTTTGTTTATATTTTGCAGTTATGTATTTTTATATGTTATATACTCATAGAATCCTCGGAACAATCCTCAAAAACAGCACTTGCAGATGAGGAAACTGAGACACAGAGAGGCTAAGCAGCATTCTCAAGACCACACAGCTAGCAATGGACAAAGTGAAGATTTGAATCTAGGTAATTTGTAAAGCGTCTAGACAGTGCCTGGCACATAGTACTTCCTCAATAAATGGAGGACATTATAATCGTTAAACCTACTGCATCACACTGCTTCTAAATCCCTGTGTCTCTAGTTTTCTCTGAGTGCTCATATTGAAGCAGTGACCAGCCCTGCAAAAGCTTTGTTCTCATGTTTGCAGACACAGACTTCACAGCTATGGGCCTTCCTGATGCCAGGATGAGGTGCACCCAGTCCTGCCCTCCTCCGTGGGGCCCAGCCAGGACACAGAAGATGAGGGAAAGAGGCTGTGTTGGCCTGTGCCAGCTATTGTATTGCTCTTGCGTTCCCACCCCAGCCTCCTTCTCCTTTGGGAATCACAAATTACCCAGAAGAGGCCTGGTGACAGAATGATGGAGCTGGGCTGGTGCCTGCAGCTGGGCTCAGTCAATAAAGGTGATAATGAACACTAAGCAGAATTTCAAGAATGACTGGAAAAATTGCTCCTATTGATATTTCTGGCAGCCATCTGCTGCAAAACCAGACTGAAGTGGCTTGTTTCTAATGACAAACCCTTGGAGACAAATGATGGCAGCAGTGATGAGAAGTTCACATTTGTGCAGCTTTGACAAGTGTTTAACATGTATTATCTAGTTTTATTTCTACGAAGGCTCGGTGAAAACCCGTTACACTTTGCCGTTGAGTCGATTCTGACTCATAGAGACCGTATAGGACAGAGTAGAACTGCCCCACAGGGTTTCCAAGGAGTGGCTGCTGGATTTAAACTGCTGACTTTTTGGTTAGCAGCTGTAGTTCTTAACCACTGTGCTCTCATTTCACAGATGAAATAAAAGAAATTCAGAGGGGGAGAGGTTAATTTCATTGACTCTGACTTCCTAGCCTGGTTGTGGTTTCAGAAACAGAGAGTAACGTTGGCATTTAGGAAGGGAAAATCTTCGGGTTACCTTTGTCAGTGTACTTAGTTCAGGACTGTGTGGCCAATACCCCCCAACCGGGATAAAGGCCGAGGTGGGTTGGGCTTCACTCCCAGCAACCCAGGCCTGAGAGGAGGAGAGCTGTGCTCATTTGGAATTGCTCCATCTAGCAAATATTAGACATCAACATACATCTCTACACCGTTAACCTTCTCTCAATGTTTAGGCTCTCTCTCTGAATCTGAGCTTCAAGCCCTCTGCTTCAGCTATGACAAGAATACTCTCAACTCTTCAGAGTTCTCCCAGAACACATGTCCCTCGCCTGGCCATGCCCTGCTACATTCCCAGCTCCTAGACCTGTGCTGTACACATAATGTTGTTGCTGGTAGCTGCCATTGAGCTGGTCCCCAACTCACGGTGATCCTGTGCACAACGGAATGAAATGCTACCCAGTCCTTTGCAACCCCCACGATCGGTTGCAGATGGGGAAATGTTCCCTTGTGATACATAGTTTTCATTGGCTGATTCTGAGAAGTAGATCGCCTGGCCTTTCTTCCTAGTCCATCTTAGTCAGAAAGCTCTACTAGAACCTGTTCAACATCATAGCAACATGCAAGCCTCCACTGATAGGTGTTGGTTATGTTTGAGGTGTGTTGGGAAGGAATCTCCTACATGGAAAGCTAGAATTCTACCACCGAACCACCACTGCCCTCCTGCACTTTTGTTGAATGACTGAACGGTCTGGAAGAGAAAGATTCAGATGCAAAGTTCCATTTATGAGCCTGTGTGAGACTTTTATGGAGAGCCATTTTCAAATCGACTAACTGCTTTCTAAGTCTTGATCTGTATATTTTATTTCACAGTTACATAAGAAACTTAAATTATTTATCAGCCTTGTGAAAGAGTCACACTGCTCATTATTTTAGAACCATAGCAAGTTAGAAGAGAGGAACGTCCTAGCATTCGGGGGGAAAACAGGGTCCTAAGAAAGGGTGAGTTCAAGGTCACACAGTGAGTTACTGGTAGAGCCAGGACTAGAAATGATAGTGCACATATCTTGTATAAAAAGCACTATAGTAGGTCATATATACATACTTCATTTCATTTAATCCTTCAGCAAATCTATGAGGCTTAGAAAGATTAAGTAGCTTGCCTAAGATATGCCGTAAGTGAAAGAAAGATGAAATGGGAGTCAGACTCAGGCCTTTGAGAGAGTTCAGAGCCCTGTGCTAGCGGGAACAAGCTCTCCCAACTTTTCCCCATACCTTGAATTATTTATAATTTGTCCTAGTTTGCTCCTACATCTTCAGGAATCATTCTTTAATTTATACATCCTGTTGGCACAGAACTTCCTCATTATTTTTTGTTAAAATAAATATAATTTCTAGCCAGTAGGATAGTTGATTTTATTTTCTGGATATTCACCAGTTGAAAATAAATGGCTGAAACATTTGTCTGAGGCAATAAATGGCAAGAGTGACTTTTATAACCCTCGACTGTCAGAGCATATTATCGGTTGCTAGTCCATCTATTTGTTTTGCATTTTACATGCTACAAAACCCTCAGACGCTGGTGTTACTGTTCCTATTGTCCAGATAATAACCGAGGTTTATAGAGCTTCACTGCCCAAAGTCATGATGCCCAAGGTCACGATGCTAGGAAACTGCAGGGCCAGATCCATGCTCCATCCTACTTTCTAAGGTACTAGCTCCTGATGCAGGAGTATGCAGGGTGGAAGCAGGGGAGGGAGGCAGGTACATATTCTAGGTGCGGAGAACAGGATGTGCAGGCTTCAGATATGCATCTTGATGCCTCTAGGTGTAGCACCAAAAAACTTATTGCTGTTGAGTTGATTCTGACTCATAGTGACCCTAGAGGACGAGGTAGAACTGCCCCACAGGGTTTCCAAGGATAATCTTTATGGAAGCAGATTGCTACATCTTTCTCCTGCAGAGTGGCTGGTGGGTTCGAACCACCAACCTTTGGGTTGGCAGCCAGTGCTTAACCACTGCGCCACCAGGGCTCCTTCATTGTAGCACAGTACTCCTCAAAGAGGACTGAGCAAATGGGCCACACATGACTGAAAGTCACCATGTTCAGAGAGAGTGTGTCCTTTCTCAATGCCCATTTAAACATCTTCTACAGCTGCCAACTGTATGGGAATGGATGAGTTGTTTTTGAAGCTACTAAGTCACATTGCCTTTCTTCTCTAAATATTGTGCTTAAAATCATACTATTTATGAACTGAAAGGAGAGAGCATGAAGAAGGAAATGATGCCATAAACTTTTAAAGCAGGAAAAAAAAAAAAAAAAGACTGTGGAGAAATGAAAATAAGTAAACTGAGAATCCTCTTGGAGCTGGAAAAATCAATTGTTACCACAACGTCCCTGACAATGATCTAGTTGAGATCAATTCAGTTAAAGTTAATAACACCTGTGTGAGTTCTGCTGCAGCATATTGTCAATTTTATGGCTGTCCCATGAGCTATGGGTGCCAGCTTCCAAAATGAATATGAATGAATGCTGGGATTTCAACTCTTACAAGAGGATTTGTTAAAAAAAAAAAAAAAAAAAAGAGTTCTCTTATTCTTTAAACTGCCTGACAGCAGTGAGAATTACAAGTGAAATCACTCCACGGAGGTGGCTAGTCAGAATCCACACCAGACATACTGCTCAGCCCAGAGCTTTGACACGCAGCATAGAGAAAGGGCTCTGCTTCCAGACTGTCTGACTTTGATGAAAGACTACAGCATTGTTTCACTGACGTCTTGTTATTTATTTAGTTATTCCTTTTTGGAGTCTGCTGAGGGCTTGTTTCAGTAGCAGAACTTATGTTGAACCTGTTTTGGCAGGTGTTTGAAGTTATGCTCTGTACCCGATGTCTGGGGTCCGTGTTCCAGATCTACCTCCTTTGCAGGAATTTCTCTCATGATGCCTGCACACTCTGGCTTGGAAACTACCCTCGTCTCCATTGTGATGCAACACAAAAACCACATGATAATCTCTCAATAGATGCAGAAAAAGCATTTTACAAAACCCAACACCTTTTCATAGTAAAAACATTCAGCAAACTAGGAACAGAAGGGAACTTCTCAAACCGATAAAGAATATCTCCAAAACCCACAGGTAACTTTATACTTCATGGTGAAAGACTAGATGCGTTTCCCCTAAGATCAGATATAAGGCAAGGATGTCCATTCTTGCCACTGTGGAAAACAGTTTGGCAATCCCTCAAAACATTGACCATAAGGTTACTATATGAACCAGAGAAGTAAAAACATATATCCACACAACTATACATGAATATTCAGATCAGCCTCAATGATAATAGTTAAAAGGTAGAAACAACCCAAATATCCCTCACCTGATGAATGGATAAACAAAATATCGTGTATCCTTCTCCTTTGTAATAGTAACTCTTAACTTTCTATTACTCATCACTTTTGGAATAACTTGTTCAGTGTACACCATGCTCCCTACGTTGTAAATTCTAAGAGCAAGCATATTTCTCCTTTTAGTGTTATATTCACAGTACCTAATTCTCTGTTCCTGGTATAGAGATGATAGTTAAGATATGTCTATAGGTTGAACAACTGGAGAGAGCACACTGATCTGACCATTTGTAGAACTTTGAGGACCACGATGTGATACATGTTTGGATATAAAAATAGCTATCAATTATTAAGTGATTACTATGTGCTATGCAAGGAGCCCTGGTGGTACAGTGGTTAAGTGCTTAGTTCTTCACCGAAAGGTCAGTGGTTTGAATCCACCAGCTGCTTTGTGGGAGAAAGATATAGGAGTCTGCTTCTGCTTTTCAGCCTTGAAAACCCTATGTGGCAGTTCTACTCTGTCCTACAGGGTCGCTGTGAGTCAGAATCGACTTGATGGTAATAGGTACATGTGCCATGTACTTTTCTATATGCTTTTCATGTCCTAACTTATTTAATTATTACAAAATTATAAGGAGTAGGTATATTGTTTTCATCCCTATTTCACAGAGAAGAAAACTGAGGGTCAGAGTAGTTGAGAATCTTGTCTGAGGTTGCATGGGTAATGAGTAGCAGAACCAGAATTTAAACCCAGGCAGACTGCCCCGTAGCTTGTTACCCTTAACCCTATGCTTTATTGCTTATAGTCTTGTTGGATGGTAGGCAAGAGATTAAGGAGGTATCTGACAGCCTGACTTTTCATTATCTTAGTTCATTTATTCATTCAACAAGTATTTGTTAAGCGCCAGCTTCTACGTTAGGCATAGGGATATGGTGCTAAACCAAGCAGCTGTGATCTGTGCCCTCACCAGTATACTTCAGTACTGTGTTGTGATTCTCAAACTTGGCTCACAGTAAAACCACCTGGATAGCTCTAATTGACTTCATTTAATTAGCTGGGCTTGGGCCTGGGCATCTGTATTTTTTAAACTCGGTAATTGATTTTAACCCGCAGTCAGGGTTGAGAACCACCTGTTTAGAGCTTGGTGCAAACTAATTCAACATCACAATCACCCAGGGAAGTTTTTAAAAATACAGACTCCAGGTCTGCCCTTTACCTCCTCTCTCACTGACCTATTGATCCAGGGTCTTTAGCTTATACTCTAGGAATCTATGTTTTAGAAAGCTCCCTCTATGATTCTGGTTCAGCTGGCCAACAGGCTCACATTTGAGGACCATCAGAGCGGTTACCAACAGTAAGACAACTGTTTTGAAGAAAGAGCTTGCAGAGGGCTGGGGTAGTTGAACCGTATTGCCTGAACGGGGCTTCAAGGGAGAGTAGGCTCTAGACATGTGGGGACAATAAGGGCTTTCATTCGAAGCGTGTATCCCTTGTGTACTTTATTATATAGTGTCTTTTTAAAACATATTTGTTTTACAGTCTTTCTACTCAAAATATGGTCTGAGGGGCCATCAGCCTCTGTCTGGGAGTGTGTTAGAAATGCAGCAGCTTGGTTCCACACCAGAATCTGCATTCTAACAAGATCTCCAGGAGATCCCTATGGATATTAATGCTTGAGAACCATTGTTCTCTAAGTCAACTTTGGCCCCTCCCACCCACCTAATAAGCTGTAAGGCCCTTGAGGGCAGGGAGTATGACTTATCAGAAGAATTAAAGAATAGTTTAGACACACATTACTTGATTTAATCCACTCAATAACACTGTAAAGTACATTATTGTTCACGTTTTTCAGAAATGGAAGTCAAGTCTTTGGAAAGTCAAATACTACTTGTTGCTTTCCAGTATAAGATCAGGACTTCTTTTATTCTTCTGTATTTTCCCCAACATTCAACACCATAATAAACGTAAGACTTCAGGTTCAGAAAATTCCTAAAAATCATAGCTTCTTGTAATAAGATGGAAGTAATATTAAAAAGAATATTGCCAAACTCTTTCATTTAAAATTGAAGAAACTCTGGACCAGAAAATTTAAGGATCTTGTTTGAAGTCACAGAGCTAGGTTGTGATAATCTAATGAAATTAGCATTCAGGTGTCCTGGCTCTGCGTCTAGGACTCTACACCTTGGCGTCTACCTTTTTGTCTTTCTTACTCTTGCTGATGCCCTGTCTAGCCCATTACAAAGATAGCTACTTAGAATGGCCTGATTTTCAAGCCCAATCTATCTAAAACAGAGCCAAATAAGCACTTTGGGCAGAAAACAGTTTTAAAACGTACCTGGGTGAAAATTACCTTCAAAGAACTGTACTTAAAGTCTCTGTATGACTTCCAGTTATTCTACAAATGCAAGAGGACAGGGGCTTCTTTGATATAAGCACTTCCTCTTTGGAGCCACCTGCTAAGCCCAGGTGTTCAATGAGCTCAACCACCTGGATTTCTACCTGCCTTTTCACTTCTCATCAGAATATCTTCCTGCCCTGAACACGTAGCAAGTCTTTTGCCTCTTCCTGGCATGTAGAAAATTGTGGTAATGACTATTTTTTTCAGGGAACAAGCAGTGCTGTCATTTTGTTCACCTTTGGATCTGTCCTGTCATTAACATCACATATGCATCAAAGGGAGGTAATTGCCTAATATAACAAAGGCCACTCCAGCTGGCTATTCAAGGCCAAGTGTTAGATCAAGTCTTCACGATCTTTCAAGGAGTTGTCCTCTAAATCAGACCCTGATTTTCAGCTTTTAAGAACACTTTCATGCCAAATTTGTTTTTTCCATCTTCCTTGATTTTCCTGTCAGCCTTAAGGCATGCAGTCAACTTGAAAAAGCCAAGTGCTCAAAGTCAAGATGGAAATGAGAACTGTTGCTCTCATTTGCTCTGTACTTATGAAGTTCCCTAAATCAATCTCTTTGCTTTGGTGTCCCTTCCACACCCAGTAAAACTCTTCCCAGGCTTATAATTAGTATTTGACTCCCCACTGCTTCCCTTTGACTCAGGGTGGAAGTAATTAATAATATTCTAATTGGATAGAAAGAAAAAAACAAGTGATAATCTTTGTAATTAAAGAGGGAATGAGGTCATTATCACTGATACTCAGGCTTGGTAGGTCTGCTAAACGTGCCACATGCTTCAAACAACCATTAGATGTCTTTGGTATCACTTTGTTTAGAGTAAAAGCCTATGTATTCAAGGAAAGCTCTTCCAAGTCCCCGAAGCTTCTGTGTGGAACTGGAAGAGAGGTAGACTCTTACATACATTTCTCAGTACCTACAAATATTGAAAACTGATGGGGGTATCCAAAACCTGAAGATTAAGTCCACCATATTGGTTGGACTTTTGCTGCTCAGGGGAAGAGGAAAATTCCATAGAAGGCCAAACTTGCCAGACACAAGATATAAAGGAGGAGAAAAAGGAGAGAGAAAACAAAACAAAAAGCAGAAAAGCAGTGAGCAGAGTGGGATGAGGGTGGCTGGTCTTAGGAATGCAGGGGGCAATGGGAGGCCATTAGCTTTAGCTTAGAGGAACCCCTCTGGGGCTCGCTTGGAATGTGTCACTCTATCTTCGCACTCAATCCAACCTTCTTGATTATCTAGTTCCCTCGTCTCCAGGAGATTCAAAGCAACAAATTAGAAAGCCCGAAAGAAGCTGTTAGAGGCAGGAACACTACAGTAACCACATAGGATACTGCCAGCTCTGAAGGCAGAAAGCAGAAATCTGTGACATGCAGACTGAAGAATTTAAGAGGCACAGGAGTCAATGGCCAACCAGTGTCAGAAGTACAATAACTAAGGTTTCTAGTAATGACTCGGTGTCATCAGTAAATACTATTTATTGAATAATTATTATTATTGAATAATTCAATATTATTTAATTATTTCCAGTGTACTTTAAGAAGACAGAGACAAATGTACCATTTTAAGAAATAGTTTAAAAGAGAGTATTTTGATGCTCAGTGGATAGCTTTTTATCTATCTGGATGTAAACCCAATTCTGACTCGTAGTGACACTATAGGATAGAGTAGAACTGTTCCATTGGATTTCCAACGAGTAGCAGGTGGACTCAAACTGCCGACCTTTTGATTAGCAGCTGAATTCTTAACCACTGCGCCACCGGGGCTCCTATCTGGATGAGTCACTGCCATTTTTTCTTCCTAGAATTTTGTTCCCATTTTAATAAATATTTTTTGAGCTCATCATTCATGCCAAGCCCTGGGGTATGTGCTAAGGATACATTGGTGAACAGAACAAGACATGGTCCCTGCCCTCACGTTTCTAACAGTTTAATGTGGAGGCTGTATAATTAATGCTTAATAAATAAAGTTAAATGAATAATCCTCATTCTATTAGAATAATCCTACAGACAAAGGTAACCTTGTGCTTTGAAAGAGAGAGACGCAATGTGATGGAAGCCCATAGCATGGGAGTGGGATCTAGTCTGGGAGGTTCGACAAGCCCTCTCCAAGGAACTGATGCTTGATATTTGAAGGATGAGTTAAAATAATTGGGTGAAGAGGAGGGGAGGCAAGAACTTTATAGGCAGAGGAAAGAGACTGTGTGGAAATGGGTCCTGTGTTGGGAGAGAGCATGAGCAGTAAGCAGGGGTCTGAAAGAAGACTAGTGAAAGGAGTACAGAGATGAGGGGGAAGGCAGGAAGAAGGAGAAGGGGTGAAGTACTGGGTAGTATGTCCTGTCGTGAGACCAGGAAGGGAGGCACCAAACCACATAGGCAGTGGTGGGCCTTGTTAATGATTGCTGTCTTTAAAAGCAAAGGGAAGCCGTTGAAGGCTGATTTTCATCTTACAAAAATCACTTTGACTGCCCTATAGAGGATGCATTGGTGGCAGGGAAAGAGTGGTGGGGGGGAGTCATATAGATAGAGACATTGTAATACAACAATTGGTAGTAGTCTGTCTAGATCTTAGGCGAGACTGAAAGAGCTGAAACAATTCTAAGGATATTTTAGGAGGTAATTGTGAAAATTTGGTGATTGATTTCATATGGGCAGTGAGGGAGAAGGAGAGCCTAAAAATGACTCCTAGTTTTCTGGCCTGCACAAGCGGGTGGTGGTAATACTCATTTACAGAGAAAGGAACTCTTAGAAGAGAGCTAAATTTGGGGATTTGGACAGTTTAAAAGGGTTTTTAGACACCTTTCTCAGCTCTAAGGCCTCATATAGATTACCCCCACTTCTGAATGCTTTCTCTAAGTGCTCACCATCTCCATTCTGGGCCAGATGCTGAGGCCCTTAGAGGCCCTTGCATACCTCTATTATTACATATGTTCCAACTGAAAGGGGAACTCTCCGGGTAGTGGGGCAGGCACCACGGATTTTTTCTTTCTTTCTTTGTTTTGTGCACCAAAGGAGCTGTACATAGTGGAAACTTCATAAGTATACCTTCCATGCATGACTAGGAATAAATAACTTCTGGTGAGCTCTCCTAGCTGTGTTTCGGAGATGAGGATCTCAGCCGCAGAGAAGCTGATAGCCTCTCTCAGAGCACACAGCTGGCGTGGTAGGATTTGTACTCAAGTCTGTCAAATCAACTCTAACAGTCTTTATTCAAACTCATGGAGAAGCTGTATCAGTCAGACTCCAAACAGGAGAAGAGTACATTCAAATTAGGGTTTAAATAGGCACTTTTTACAAAGATATGGGTGGGGTGTAAGAAAGTACAGAGGATAGTGCAGGGAACAGGTGAATGCCAGTAGAGCTATTTCCTCTCTTAGGTCAGTCTAGGGGAGTATAGTAGAGATGATTACCTTGAGAGGAGCCCTGACCTCTGGGCATGGGAGCAACTGGTCTGAGGCAGCCTCTCAGGGAGTCAGGAAGACCCAACCTTGCTCTTCTCTCTCCCTTTGTTTTCCTACTGGGGCTCCCCACTTGGACTGAATCCAATAGGAAGTCAGAGGGACCCTTTGAAGTAGTTCATATATGTTGGCCTCCTGGGTAGAGTGAAGGGCAGAGAAGGGTAGAGAGTGGCTCTGGAAGGGCAAATGGAGGATGTCCATTTACGCTCACCCTTGAAGGCTGAATATAACGTTTGCCAAATAAGTCCAGACAAGAAATTTGGGGATGGGGTTTAAAAGCTTACTACCATGCTAAGGAGTTTAGATAAGGGTTCATAGATGAGAAATAGCATATTGTTAAGGATAGAGTGCTGGAGTCAAACAATATCTTTCATCACCTGCTAGCTCTGGGCTTTAGTCTCCTCATGTGTCAGGTGGGAATACTATTTGCCTACTTCACAGGGATAGGGAAAGGATCAAAGTGGAAAATGTACATGAAAATCCTTTGTAAATTGTAAAGAAAGCACTATGCACAATTCATTTGTCAAGCAGAAGAGAGGATAGAAATGTTAGTTAATAGCCAATTGTGCAAATTACTTAATCTTCTGCACCTTAGTTTCCTTATCAGTAAAATGCGGACAATAATACATAAGGGTTTTATAAGGATTAAATGAGATACCACATACAGCACAGAATATGACATGTAATACCCAATTAAAAAAAAAAAAAAATGCCACTGAGTTGATCATGACTCATAGTGACTCTATAGGACAGAGTAAAACTGCCCAGTAGGTTTTCCAAGGATTGGCTGGTGGATTTGAATTGCCAACTTTTTGGTTGGCAGCCGAGCTCTTAACCACTGCGCCACCAGGGCTCCCACCCAATAAAGTAATTATTTCTCATCCCACCCCTTCAGTAGCTCATTTGCCTAAAGTCAACTGTACTTTCACATCTCTGTGAAATGAACCTACTGTAGATCTCTAGAACCTATTGTAAGACTCCCTCCACCCCACCATGGACTTCCAGAGGGAAAGTGATCTTACTTGGCACTTCCAGAGGGAAAGAGACCTTACATGGCAAAAAATGCTGGGGGCTAAGGGAAACTTAGATATTACATGTAAGCATGCAAGACATTCTTGGAAATACCTTGTAGGGAAACTCTAGAAAAACCAGGACTTCCTATTGTTCAAGCTGGGGCAGGACCATCAGATTTAGGGCATTCTTGCATCTGTGGTCGCTAACGGTTAGATAGCTGGAGGCATGCTCTTACCATTCAGGGTGCTAAGTAGAGAACAAGTTAGGAGAGGGATTTGAGGGGAAGGAAGAAAGAGAGCATATGGATATTCTCACTGAGACAGAAAATGGTAAATAATAAATCACTAAGAAATGGGGAAGCAGAACAAGAGACCAGACTAGGATGAAGCCATTGAGGAACTCACCTCAGGCACAAAATTTAAGGGAGGAGGGGCAAAAACAAAAAACTCAGTAATCAATGTAAATAATATTTAAAGCAATATTTTAAAAAATTGCATTGGACAAACTATGGCCCACTGGCTGGCACCTGTTTTTATGAATAAAATTTTATTTGAACGAGGGCCAGTATTAGGGTGAGGTGAGTGAGGTAAGATTGTAATTGTGCAGGATCAGGTTCTGTTTTTATTTTAAAATGTGATGCTTTGTTTATTATAGATTTTCTGCATTAACTTAGATTTTTGCTATATTGGATTAAAGTATTATTTATCTTAATTACTTAGTTTTTTGGCACCCTCTTAGATTTTGTACCTGAGATGAGTGGCTCACCCAACTCATTCCAGTCCTGGCCCTGAACAGAACTATCCTTTTTTAAGCATCTTTCATGTGCAAAGAATTAAGCATCTTTCATGCGCAAAGAATTTAACATACATTATCTCGTTTAGTCCTCTCTATATTCCTATGAGGTAACTATTATTATTTTCATTTTCTACACAAGAAAACAAGCTAAGATAGAAGAGTAACTTGCCAAAAGCTTCACAGCTGAAATGGTATGTCTGACTCCAAAGCTCATTCTTCCTACTCTTAAGGAAGTGCCTAAGGCATCCATACCAGAGTTTGCTGCTCTGCATGGGTGGCATCAGTAACTAGTAATGTTCAGTCTCTTCCCTGCCTGCCCCTGCCAGACATCACCACATGGCCAGAGAAAAATTCATATGCCTTGCACTGCTTCCATATTGTAGTAAGTAGAAGGAAAAAAGCAGATCTTTTTAGCTGCAACATCCTGGCTGTCAAAGGACGAAAAGAGAGGCAGCTGTTCTGCAAGCACACGCGGGGCCTGTTATCCAAATGGGCATCAACAGGCTCTGGGCTGAACTCAATACAAATATTGGTTTTATAGTTTAAAACGAGATTTCATTCTGAGGAGGCTGATCTTACAGTTGATCCATCTAACCATTTCAGAGTTCAGTGAGTGCGTGGGTGCACTCTTTATTCCCCCAACCATTAGAATGTGGCTGAGAGATCTGCCTTTGCCTTGCAGTGAAGATATTCAGAGAATCGTGAGTGACTTTCAGTTTAAAAATGACTTGACTTAACCCTTGAAACAACAGCAAACCAAAACAAAGGCTCTGGAAAAACTAAGTCTGTGAGCCACCCTATGGCAAAAATCTGGGAGCAACTCTAATTTCTGCTACTTCTCATATTGATGAAGATGGATTGGTAACAATAATTGGTGTCATAATCATGTGTCACTTCATAAAACAGAGCAGTGTCTCTGGCCTGAAAGAAGGCAAGGCTGCTCTTCTTCCTTTATTTTCCGTTTCATTCTGGATCAGAGATCCAGGTCTGTTTCAACCCCAAAATTATGTTCCCACTCATTTTCTAAATGGGTGCGACTTTTGAGGTAGTGCAAATACTATGCCCCTCTGCTCACATGTTTTGACCACTATTTGCAGTCTAACAAGACTCAGAAAATAGCTCTCAGAAAATAAGGAGAGGCAGATGCTGCGAGCAGTGCTTTACACACAATAGATGTTCAGTAAATATTTGTTGAATGACCAAATAAATGATTCCAAGAGATGTTGGTCCTGCAAGTAAAGTGCTGTAGATGGGGACTGAGACTGGCAAAATACTCATAATGCAAGTCAAATATATTAATTTATCTTTTTTTAAAAATATATCTACACTCTGAGTTTTGAGTACAGAAGGAATGTGTTCATACAATCCTATCTTATCCAGCAGAAACCAGTTGCCATTGCATCAGTTCTGACTCATGATGACCCTTTGTGTTTCAGAGCAGAACTGTGCTCCATAGGGTTTTCAATGGCTGATTTTTCAGAAGTAGATTGCCAGGCCTTTCTTCCAAGGCATTTCTGGGTAGACTTGAACTGCCAACCTTTCAGTTAGCAGCCTAGCCTGTTAATTGTTTGTACCACCCAGGGACTCCATCCAGCAGAACACTAAAATAGCAGCCCGGAAGTAATACATTGTAATTGGAACTGTGTTCCTAATGATGGTACAAGAAGGGGATTCCACTAGTACTTAGGTGGATGTGAATGAAAACAAGAACCAGTTATGCATCCTGTCCAATGGCAAACAAAAGCCTATGCAGTAAAACAAGGTAAAAATTTCTATGTCTTGTACTGTTTTTCATATTGTAGCAGCTAGGGGAAAAAAAAGGCAGATCCTTTTAGATGTAGCATCCTGGTTGTCAAAGGAGGAAAAGGGAGGTAGCTGTTCCCACAAGCACAGGTGAGTAAAACGCCTAAATTTTTAACAATAGAGAAGGGAGCAACTGACCTGAAGACCAGAAGAAGACTTTTCAAAAAGATCTCTGATGCGGGGCCAAGATGGTACTTCCGCTGGACCCTCTTACAACAAAGACCCGAAAAAAACAAGTCAATCAATTATATATGACAATCTAAGAGTCCTGAACATCTAAGGCGAAGTTGAGGAACCGGACTGAGTGGCAGGGGGAGGGAGAGATGGTTCGGAAGCAGCGAGGAGTTGCCAGACCTGACCCAGAAAGAGCCTGAGCCCTTCAGGCCTGAGCAGCTCATGGGTGAGCGGTGAGGCAGGCAAGCAGCACTGCTTGGGAGGCATGTTTTCTGCACCAGGAGAGACCTAGCGCCAGAGAGTCTACTTGACCACCCAGAACCAGTGAGAAGTAGCTCTTGAATGGTGAAAGATAAGTACTTGCATATGGGTTACCTCATGGATCAAAAACACCCACCTTAAGGAAATACCTCTCTCTCATTTACCTCCCCGCTCCCTGCTCTGCAATGAGTCCCAGACCGGCTTCAGCAATTGCCGAGTCCCCTCGGCTGGAAGTAGGATCCGTCACATGCCTGGAGCCATTCTCCCTGCCTTGGAGAGTGAACAAATTAACAAACGGGAAAAAATAAACTGCCAGCTCCCCTAAGCCAGGAACCCAGGGTAGGCACAGGCATAAGGGATCCACAGACTTTGAGTGCCTCTATCCCTGCATAGACTTGTATGGGCCTCTCTCAACAGCGTAGGCCCTCATTACCGCAGTACAACAGGGTATATACCGGAACTCTAATTTCAACTGTTTCAGCTGTGAAGTGCCAGGTTTGTGACATTTGACACTGCTCTGTCCATTAAGCAGGGTCTTCACCCACCCACATCAGGGGCCTGAGGACTGGTGGCTACACCCATGCCACCTAGCCACCTGTGATAGGGGCCCGTGAATAAGAGGTGCCCCCCCAGTCCTTACAGTCAACAGCGTTAGGTGCTCATAGTCCGGCTGCAAAACCTACCTACCTACGTGCTCTAGGGAACAGAGACATGTCTTCCTCCTGGACACTTGGGGGCGGCCATCAGCCCCCTGCCTTGCTCAGAGTGTGTCCCCCTGCTGCAGCCAGATGCCTGTGCTTACACCAATCACCCATGCCTGTCTAGGACTGTAAGTGAGAGCCTGCAACATACACTTGGTGGCCATCTACCTGGGCACCTGAGCTGAATCCATACAGGACGAGTGGGTGGACTCCTGAACTCACATACACATTAACAGATCTAACCACCTGGTGACAGGACGTTAGAGCTTCAAAGCTACCAATAATCAAACTAGCTCATACACACAGCCTATTTGAGCATAGCAAAACAAAACAAGAAGCTAGGACACAGTAAGCAAACATAAAATGAATAAATATAGTAACTTATTGATGGCTCAGAGACAACAATCAATATCAAATCACATAA
>NW_004444076.1:5885993-5887650 GCF_000243295.1 Trichechus manatus latirostris
TTTACAATAGCCCCCAAGAAGATAAAAATTCTTAGGAATAAATCTAACCAGAGAAGTAAAAGATCTATACAATGAAAACTATAAGACTCTACTGCAAGAAACCAAAAGAGATCTGCGTAAGTGGAAAAACATACCTTACTCATGGATAGGTAGACTCAACATTGTGAAAATGTCAATTCTACCCAAAGTGATCTACAGATACAATGAAATTCCGATCCAAATCCCACCAGCATTTTTTAATGAGAGGGAGAAAAAAAATCACCAACTTCATATGGAAAAAGAAGAGGCCCTGAATAAGTAAAGCATTACTGAAGAAGAAGAACAAAGTGGGAGGCCTCACACTACCTGATTTTGGAACGTATTATACTGCCATGGTAGTCAAAACAGCTTGGTACTGGCACAACAACAGATACATAGACCAGTGGAACAGAATTGAGAATCCAGACATAAATTCATCCACCTATGAGCAGCTGATAAGCAGTCCGTTAATTGGTGAAAAGACAATCTCTTTAACAAATGGTGCTGGCATAACTGGATATCCATCTGCAAAAAATGGAAACAAGACCATACCTCACACAATGCACAAAAACTAATTCAAAATGGATCAAAGGCTTAAATATAAAATTGAAAATGATAAAGATCTTGGAAGAAAAAATAGGGACAGTGCTAGGAGCCCTAATACATGGCATAAACACAATACGAACCATAAATAACAATGCACAAGCACCAGAAGAGAGACCAGATAAATGGGAGCTCCTAAAAATCAAACACTTATGCTTATCAAAAGACTTCACCAAAAGAGTCAAAAGACAACCTACAGACTGGGAAAAATTTTTTGCCTATGACAAATCTGATCAGCGTCTAATCTCTAAAAATCTACAAGATACTGTAAAACCTCAACAACAAAAAGAAAAATAACCCAGTTAAAAAATGGGCAAAAGATATGAACAGGCACTTCACCAAAGAAGATATTCAGGTGGCTAAAAGACACGTGAAGAAATGTTCATGATCATTACCATTAGAGAAATGGAGATCAAAACTACAATGAGATATCATCTCACCCCAACAAGGCTAGCATTAATCCAAAAAACACAAAATAATAAATACTGGAGAGGTTTTGGAGAGACTGGAACACTTATACACTGCTGGTTGGAATGTAAAATGGTACAACCACTTTGGAAATCGATTTGGCACTTCCTTAAAAAGCTAGAAATAGAAGTACCATACGATCCAGCTATCCCGCTCCTTGGAATATATCCTAGAGAAATAAGAGCTGTCACATGAATAGATATATGCACACCCATGTTCATTGCAGCAGTGTTCACGATAGCAAAAAGATGGGAACAACCTAGGTGCCCATCAATGGAAGAATGGATAAACAAATTATGGTATATCCACACAACAGAATATTATGCAACAAAGAAGCCGTGAAACATCTTATAACATGGAGGAAGCTGGAGGTCATTATGCTGAGTGAATTTAGTCTGTCACAGTAGGACAAATATTGTATAAGACTACTGTTATAAGAACTCAACAAAAGGTTTAAACACAGAAGAAAACATTCTTTGATGGTTACAAGGGTGGGGGGGAGGGTTATTTACTAACTAGATAGTAGATAAGAATTATCTTAGGTGAAGGGAAGGACAGCACACACTAC
>NW_004444076.1:5888084-5933805 GCF_000243295.1 Trichechus manatus latirostris
CAGAACTCAAATTCTAGTAAGAAGACCAGACTTAATGTTCTGATACTGGAGGAACCCTGGAAAGCATGGCCCCTGGATTCTCTATCAGCCCAGAACTAAAACAGTTTCCAAGGCTAACTCTTCAGACAGGGATTGGACTGGACTATGGGACATAAAATGATACTCGTGAGGAGTGTGCCTCTTAGCTCAAGTGGATATAAGAGACTAAACAGGCAGCTTCTGTGTGGAGGTGAGCTGGGAAGGCAGAGAGGGTTAGGAGCTGGCTGAATGGACATGGGGAATCAGGGGTGGAAAGGAGGAGTGCGCTGTCACAGTATGGGGAGAGCAATTAGGGTCACATAACAATGTATGTATAAATTTTTGTATGGGAGACTAACTTGAAATGTAAACGTTATCTAAACTACAACAATAAAAAAAAAAAAAACCCAAAATCATTGTTATTTACTATGGTAAAATGAAGGCATACTCATATGGATCATAAAGAAACATAAACAGAAGAGAAAACAATCACCCTTTGTTCCACCACCGAAAATAACTACTCTTAAAAGTTAAAACCGTTGAATGAAAAAAACTAAAGACACAAGGGAAAGATTAGTCCAAAGGACTAATGGACCACAAGTACCACAGACTGCACCAAACTGAGTCCGGTACAACTAGATGGTGCTCGGCTACCACCACTGACTGTTCTGACAGGGATCACAAGAGGGTCCCAGACAGAGCTGGAGAAAAATGCAGAACAAAATTCTAACTTAAAAAAAGACCAGACTTACTGGCCTGACAGAGACTGGAGAAACCCCGAGAGTATGGTCCCTGGACACCCTTTTAGCTCAGTAATGAGGTCACTCCTGAGGTTCACCCTTCAGCCAGAGATTAGACAGGCACATAAAACAAAACAAGACTAAAGGGGCACACCAGCCCAGGGGCAAGGACTAGAAGGCAGAAATGGACAAGAAAGGGAGCCCATGGTTGAGAAGGGAGAGTGTTGACATGTTGTAGGGTTGTTAACCAATGTCATAAAACAATATGGATACTAACTGTTTGATGAGAAGCTAGTTTGTTCTGTAAACCTTCATCTGAAGTACAATAATACAAATAAAATAAATAAGCCTAATAAAAGTTACAGCAAAAGTTAGGGGGTATGGAATTTTTAAATTAACAAAAAAAAAAAAAAAAAAAGATCTGTGAGATGCAATATGACAAGACTCTGAAACAGCAGCAGAGGGAGAATCTTTAAGATACCCCTCAGAAGAGGCTGATTTGTAATGACAACAGACAGAGAAGAGGCTGAGATGAGGAAGAATTATAAGAAAAGTAAAATGAGGTAGCAGAGTAAAAACGCACTCTGGAGGAGTGTGTGCATCTTAAAGAAAGAACCATGAGAAAAAAAGATGAAAGCAAACTTAGGGAATTGCATAACAGAATAGACTTGAATTAAAGAGCTATTTCTTTAAAGACAAAAAAAAAAAAATTAAAGCCAAACTTTTGAAAGTCTGAGAAAGAAAGGGAGAAACTCAAATGCATGAGAGTAGAAATTAGAAAGGGTTTATAACAACAGAGACAGAAGAGTTTGAATTTTGAAAAAACACTATATAAAACTCCATGCCAATAATCTGAAAGCACTGATGAAATGCATGAACTTTGTCTGAAAAAATGTCTTAGCAAATTGACTCAAAACAAGTAGAAAACTTGAATAGATGAATAACATTAAGACTGAATTGACAAGAGTTAGCAAAGAATTACCTCCAAGAGGTTTATATAGTTTAAAACTTTGGGGAACAAATGTTTCTTTTGCAATATGCCTTTATTACATAAACTGTTTAAAAGCATAGAAAAGTATGAAAAGATAGCCAGTTCATTTTATAAAGGTGGCAAGTGCTTATTCATCGCATTTTGAAAGGACTTGAATAACAACTAGCAGACTGAATTTGAAAACTTATTTAACAAATCATCTACTGTCAGGTTTATCTCAAGAATGGAAGATAGTTTAAAAGTAGGACATTTATAAGCAAATTCTTCATATTTGTAGTTGATGGAACAAAGTATGTGATACTCTCAATATATAGAACAATGGCATTGATAAAAATTAATACCCAAAATTTTTAGAAAACAGGGAATATCAGGAAACTTCCTATCAGTAATAAGACCTATCTACCTTAAATCAACAAGAGGTATCATACCTTCATAAATTAGTTTATTAAACAAATATTTATTGACTGCCTAATATGTACTAGGTACTTTTTAGCCACGGGGGATTTACCAGTGAAAGAAACAGACAAAAATCTCTGCCTTCCTGGAGCTTAAATTCTAACGAGGTGATGTTTAATATAAAAGACAAATAAGTAATATGTTGATAATTGTAAGTGTTAAGAGGGAAAATAAAGCATGAAATGTGACTGGGGAATTTCTGGAGAGGGAGGTGTTGTGGTTTTAGATTTGGTGGCCAGGGAAGGCCCCACTGAAAGCTGACACTGGAGTAAACACCTGAAGGAGGTGAGAGAGCAAGCCAGGTGAAGGCCAGAGGAAAAGTATTAGAGGCAGAGGGATTAGAAAGTATGAAGAAGGCCCTGAGGTAGGAGCGTTCCTGGTGTGTCTCCTAGGAAGTGAGGAGGTTAATGTAGCTGGAGTGGACAACCTGGGGTGAGCAGCATAAAGTGAGATCAGCAGGGAGGTGGTAGTAGAACAGATCATGTATGGCTTTGCAGGCCATTGTTGGGATTTTGTCTCCTACATTGCTTTAAATAGGCCTTTGGAGGGTGAGACGGGATCACTCTGACCGCTGTGTTGAGATTGGACTAAAAGTGAGCATGAGCAAAGAAGGAAATCTAGAAAGGACTTTTGCAGAGATCTAAGCAATCTATCCCCCATGTGTCTGTCAGTTTGTTGTGCTGTGGGGGCTTGTGTGTTGCTGTGATGCTGGAAGCTATGCCACCAGTTTTCAGACATCAGGAGGGTCACCCATGGTGAACAGGTTTCAGCTGAGCTTCCAGACTAAGACAGACTAGGAAAAAGGACCTGGCAGTCTACTTCTGAAAAGAATTAGCCAGTGAAAACCTTATGAATAGCAGCGGAACATTGTCTGATATAGTGCTGGAAGATGAGCCCCCCAAGTTGGAAGGCACTCAAAAGACCACTGGGGAAGAGCTGCTTCCTCAAAGTAAAAGAATACACGGAGTCATTATACCAAAAAGAATTGGTCAACCTTCAACCATTTCAGGAGGTAGCATATGATCAGGAACCCAAGAAACGCGATCCAACCAAATGTGGAAATTATCGAACAATATGAATATCACATGCAAGTAAAATTTTGTTGGAGATCATTCAAAAGCGGCTGCAGCAGTACATCGACAGGGAACTGCCAGAAATTCAGGCTGGATTCAGAAGAGGTTGTGGAACCAGGGATATCATTGCTGATGTCAGATGGATCCTGGCTGAAAGCAGAGAATACCAGAAAGATGTTTACCTGTGTTTTATTGACTCTGCAAAGACATTCAACTGTGTGGATCATAACAAATTATGGATACCATTGGGAAGAATGGGAATTCCAGAACACTTAATAGTGCTCATAAGGAACCTGTACATAGACCAAGAGGCAGTTTTTCAAACAGAACAAGAGGATACTGTGTGGTTTAATGTCAGGAAAGGTGTGTGTCAGGCTTGTATCCTGTCACTATACCTATTCAATCTGTGTGCTGAGCAATAATCCAAGAAGCTGGAGTATGTGAAGAAGAACGGGGCAACAGGATTGGAGGAAGACTCATTAATAACCTGCATTATGCAGATGACACAATCTTGCTTGCTGAGAGTGAAGAGGACTTGAAGCACTTACTAATGAAGATCAAAAACCACAGCCTTCAGTATGGATTACATCTCAACATAAAGAAACAAAAATCCTCACAACTGGATGAATAAGCAACATCATGATAAACGGAGAAAAGATTGAAATTGTCAAGGATTTCATTTTACTTCGGTCCACGATCAACACCCGTGGAAGCTGCAGTCAAGAAATCAAAAGACGCACTGCATTGGGCAAATCTGCTGCAAAAGACCTCTTTAAAGTGTTGAAAAGCAAAGATGTCACCTTGAAGACTAAGGTGCACCTGACCCAAGCCATGGTATTTTTGATCACATCATATACATGACAAAGCTGGACAATGAATAAGGAAAACTGAAGAAGAATTGATGCCTTTGAATTATGGTATTGGTGAAGAATGTTGAATATACCATGGACTGCCAAAAGAATGAAAAAATCTGTCTTGGAAGAAGTACAACCAGAATGCTCCTTAGAAGCAAGGATGGCGAGACTACGTCTTACATACTTGGAACATGTCAGGAGAGATCAGTCCCTGGAGAAGGACATGATGCTTGGTAAAGTACAAGGTCAGCAAATAAAAGGAAGACCCTCAACGAGATGGATTGACACAGTGGCTGCAACAATGGACTCAAGCATAACAACGATTGTGGGGATGGCACAGGACTGGGCAGTGTTTTGTTCTGTAGTACACAGGGTCACTATGAGTTGGATCCAACTTGATGGCACCCAACAACAACAGGTAATCTGTTAGAGGGGCTTATCCCTGGGTAGTAGCAATGGAGATGGTGAGAAGGCATAAGATACTGGGTATATTTTGAAGGTAACATCAACAAGATTTTCTGAAGGATGGGATGTGGGGTATGGAAGGAAAAGAGTTGTCAAGGATGATTCTAAAGTTTTGCGCTATTGGAATGATGGAATTGCTGTTTCCTGAGATGGGGAATGTAATGGGTGGAGCTTGTTTAGGGATGAATATCAAGATCTCCATTTCAGAAATATTAAGTTTGATATGGTTATTAGACCTGAGGTGGAGATGTTTGTAGTTAGTTTGTTATTCAAGTCTACAGTTCAGAAGAGAGGTCTGGAATAGAGACAAAAATTTTGTGAATTATCAGCATATTGATGCCACTTAAACTATGAAATGATACAGCATGGTAGAATGAAACTCTAGAGAAATTTCTATTTAAATCAGAAACGAGTAAGTGTACCCTATCAATTTTTTGGAGCCCTGGTGGCACAGCTGCTAACCAGAAGGTTGACAGTTCAAATCCACCAGCTGCTCCTTGGAAACCTTGTGGGGCAGTTCTATTCTGTCCTATAGGGTCGTTATGAGTTGGAATCTACTCAACGGCAGTGAGTTTGGTTTGGTTGGTTTTGGACCAACTTTTTGGTGAACAGATTTCTGGATGTAGACTTTACAAATATAGTAAATTCTGAAAAATGTCAAAGATACAATTACTGGTTTGCAATAAAATATTTTAAATGATATTATTTGGTTCTGTGACATCCTGTACTCTTGATTTTTCTTTTATCTCTCTGGTTATGTCTCCTTCTCCTTTGAGGCTCATCTTTCTCCAGAAATGATAAACGTTGGATTTTCTCAAGGCCTGGTTCTTGGGCCCTTCTCATTGCTAATTGTGAATGCTCCCCCTTCCTTTTACTCTTCCCCATGCCTCATAGCTGAGGATGCCTAAATTTAAATCTCAAGGCCACATCTCTCCCTTGAGATTCAGATTGCTTTTACCAACCTAAGACTACATTCCCTTGGGAAGGTCTCAAAATCAGCACGTCCAAAGAGGAAGTAAATAATTTCCCCTATTTTTCACCCCTGGGAATTTGTTTCTTTCTGAGTATGGAATTCATGTTCTGAGTGCCTGACTTTCCATCAAACCTAGTTGCACAAGTCAGAACCTCTTCTTCGCTATCAAATCCAATTTATTCCATTGTCAGGCACATCCTACTGTTGTATATTTTAATATGTTTTATCCATTCAGCTTTCTATATACTTACTGCTCCCAGCCTATTCCAGGCCACCATTTCTTACTTAAACGATTGTGGTAGACTCTCAACTGGTCCCTTTGAATGCACCCAGCTCCTTTTCTACACTGCAGCAAGAGTGGTAATTCTTTGCTAATTAGTTTTTAAGTAAGTAATCCAGGTATGTGGTACAAAGTTCAAAGACTGCTAGTCTTATGGATGACTACTACTCCTGTCCCCCAGCCATCTAATATAGTTTCCCTTCCTTAAAAATTATTCTTAATTGTCTAGTGTATCCTTGTAGAAATTATACATATATATGTATATAAAAACCCGAACTCATTGCTGTCAAGTCATTTCTGACTCATAGCGACCTTGTAAGACAGAGTAGAACTGCCCCATAGAGTTTCAAGAAGTGGCTGGTGGATTCGAACTGCTGACCTTTTGGTTAGCAGCTGTAGCTCTTAACCACTGCACTATATAGATATAAATATATATATATAAATTATATATGTATAATTTATGTATGTGTGTGTTGTGTGGTATGCATGTGCATATGAAACATGTACATATATTATCTATTTATATCATGTTTTAGTTTTACAAATACAGCTTAATATATTCTGCCCTTTACTTTTTTTACTTAACACTATCTTGAAATTCATCTATTAGTACATATAAAACTCCCTCATTTAAAAGAAATGCTAATGTTGCACTGTAAGGATGTACTTTAATTTATTTAACCAGTTACCTCTTGTTCTACCTTTAGGTAGTTTTCAATCTTTTGTTGTTGCAAAAATTCTGCAATGAATAACCATGTACACGTGGTATTTGGTACATGTACAACTATAGCTACAAGACATGAATAGAAGAGAAATTGCCAGGTCAAAGCGTATGTTCATTGAAAATGTTTATAGTGTTACCAAATTGCCTTCTGAAGAAGTAGGAGCAATTTATACTTCCACTTAAAACGTTCAGAAATGTCTGTTTCTTCACACCTTTTCCAACACCGAGGATTGACCAATTTTTGACGGTTGCCAATCATAAAAGTAAAAAATGGTATCTATAGAAGTTTTAATTTTCATTTTTCTTATTATGAGTGAAATTAAGTATATTCCATATGTTTAAGAACTGTTACTATTTCCATTTATATGAACTGTCTTTTTTGTACTTTGCCTACTTTTCTGGAATTTATATGGTTTTATTTTTATGGTTAAAGTTTTGATACATTTGGAATTTTTTTTTTGGTGTGAGATAGCTTCCTAATTGTCCTAACATCTTTCCCTGAATAATTCTATTTTCTCCTCTAACATGCAATACCCCCTTTCACATATAATAACTTCTCAGTAATATTTGTTCTATTCTGAAATCCTATTCCAGTCCAGTCATCTCTTTTCCTGGTCATGCATGAATGTAGCACAATTTTAATTTCTATAGGTCTATAATATTCTTTAAATATCTCTATGTTCCAGTGTACATTCACTCGTTAAATAGAATTTTCTCAGTGTGATTATATAGAAACACAAATCTGGTCATATCATTTCTCCAATTACAACTCTTCAGGGACTTTCCATGGCTCTTAAGATAAAGATAAGCCTTCTTAAGGTGGACCCCAAGGCCCTGCATGATCTGGCTCCTGTTACTGTTACTTTGACAGCTTCATGCTCTCTCTTTTTGCCTGTCCTCCAGACACAGTGGCCTTTTCCATCTTCTCTGACATGCCATGCTCCCTCCTATTCCTAGCTAATCCATAGCCATGACGTAGAATGCTCTCTTCCCTTTTCTACCCCTCCTTCTTATAACCAACTTTTATTCAACTTTTATAGCTCAGCTCAAAATGTCATATCCATGGGGAAACATCTCCTAACTATGCACCCTCCAGCAAAAACAAAACAAAACAGTAGAAATACACACAACGAAACAAAAACACGTGTCCAAAGATTACAGAAGATCTTACCTTCACGTGATCTTTTGTTGTTGTGTGTCATCGCATCTATCCCATCCTACCGACCCTATTGGGCAGAGTAGAACCACCCCATCGGGTTTCTAAGGCTGTAATCTTTATGGAGGCAGACTGCCACATCTTTCTCCCATGGAGCAGCTGGTGGGTTAGAACAGCCAACTTTTGAGTTAATGTCCTAGCACTTAACCACTGTGCCACCAGGACTCCTTATATGATCTCTTAGCACTCTATTTTTCTCCTTGTTTGCATTTAACCATATTTTAAGGTAAATAATTGTGTAATTGGTTTAATACTAGTCTGAGAACTAAGGGCAGGGACCATGTCTTCATTTTTTTTTAGCATTGTAGTTCCATCTCTTAGCACAGTTTCCGACTCATAGGAAGTGCTCAATAAACATTGGTGGATTGAATGTATGTGCAGTGGTTCCACAGCACAACCTTTTAATTTTCTTTGTTTTCTGGTATGTATAGAAGGGTGGCATTGAAGCCAGGGTATAGTCATTATTGTTTCCACACAAGGGAATATGAACCTTAACTTTAGACAGTTGCAAGCCCAAACGCAGACTTGCAATTTGTGGAGTTTTGACTTCAGTTACTCTCTCAGCCCCGTTTTCCTAATCTGAACTATAATATGCTCCTAGAAATTTACCACCCGTCTGTCAATTTGTCATACTGTGATGGCTTGCATGTTGCTGTTATACTGACAGCTATACCACTGATATTTCAAGTGCCAGAAAGTTTACTTATGATGAAGAGGATTCATCAGTGCTTCCAGACTAAGACAAACTAGGAAGAAAGGCCTAGGGATCTACTTCTGAAAATTAGCCAATCAAAAGCCTATGGATCACAACAGAATATTGTTCAATATAGTACAGGAAGGCACGCAAAATATACAGTGGCCTCAACAATGGACTTGAGCATATCAAGGATTGTGAAGATGGTGCAGGACCGGGCAATGTTTCATTCTGTTGTACATGTGGTCGCCATGAATCACAACTGACTTGATAGCAACAACCCACAAGTGACAGTAATACTATTGATCTTTCAAAGGTGTTTTGAAGATTACATGGGGCAGTGTATGACAGTAAATAGCTAGGTTCTTAGTAGCTAATAATAGATTAATATATGCTTATTAAGTAAATGCATAAATTATTCTAGGACTTGAAGGATACAGTCCTACTGTTACATACTGACGTGTTCTCAGGATGACAACAAAGTACATTATTTAAGATATAATATGGAAAATCCCCAGGCTGTATTCTGCCTGAGATAAGATTTCCTTTTTCTTTCCCCCGGAGCATCTGCCTTCCTTCTTTGAAGCTTAGTGCTTGCTTCCTTAGAGGGGGCTTCCCAGACATCCCCCTCCGCAGGGATAGACAGTCAAAGCTCTTGAAACAAAAGAAGAAATGTCTGTGGAGAAAAAGAGCTATCGAGCCTGCTGCCTGAGGAAAACCTTCCCTTTTGCTTGGCATTTTATGGCTTAAAACGCCTGTGGGTCTCATCTCATATTATGAGTCTCCTGAGCAGACTCGATATTTCTTTCAATTTTTCAGTATTTAAATTAGGCTGTCTGCACCCCGCGGTTTATAGATGCGTCCACGGTTTATCACACAAAGGCATCACTGGAAACAGAACATTTTGAATCGTATTGGTAGGCTATTTGCCCAGGCTCTTTCAGTGTCCGAGACAGAGAAGGCATTAGGCAAGTAGCAGAACCCAACTGATAATGGATGATGCAATTCATTCATTCAACAAATATTTACAAAGCATCATGTTGCCAAGGCTAGGTCACCAAACTACTACTATCAACACAGCCTGTGGCTCCAAAGGTTTTAAAAAACAGATTTGCATTCCACACATCCAACCCCATGCTGTTGGCTGGGGGATAGAGGAGGCGTTTGCTATTCTCCAGCATTGCTGCCTCACTTCTGCCTGTGAGCTGGCAATGGGACAGCCAGCCCCTGCTTACCACCTGCCTCTCATCCTCATTCATGCAACTCCAAGTAGAAACATTAGAAAGTTTACCAGTATAGGAGAAACCCCGAGACTATGGCCCCCAGACACCCTTTTCACTAAGTAATGAAGTCACTCCCAAGGTTCACACTTCAGCCGAAGATTAGACAGCCCTGTAAAACAAAACAAGACTAATGGGGCACAACAGCCCAGGGACAAGGACTAGAAGGCAGGAGGGGACAGGAAAACTGGTAATAGGGAACACAAGGTCGAGAAGGGAGAGTGTTGACATGTCATGGGGTTGTTAACCTATGTCATAAAACATGCAGACTAACTGTTTAATGAGAAACCATTTGTTCTGTAAACCTTCATCTAAAGTAAAATGAAAAAAATTAAAAATAAAATAAAAAAAGAATGTTTACCAGTATAGAGTGTCTCTGTTATCCAGCCCACACTATACAGTGTATAGTTGTGTTTCAGTGTTTTAATACTCTTTTAATGTGCTAATACTAGTGAGTTGGGTTGGAGCACTGATGGATTTGCTAAAGAAAAATGAGGCATTTGCCTCCGTGTGTTCATGTGTGTGTGTGTGGGGGGGGTATGGGTGAATCTTTGAATGATTGCATGGTTCTTTTTCTTTCTTTCTTTTTTTCAATTTTCACTTAAGAATGTCTCTGTAATTCCAGCTAGAGATTGATTCTCTTCATGAACCTGGATTGTACCCTTTAAACTTTTGGTACCCGCCCTCCTACCATGTTCAGAAACGTACCATGTTCAGAGTACATTTAGCAGCATGCTTCATACACAGTAGATTCTCATTTAATGCATAAATCAAAGATTGATAAATAAAAGAGAGAAAGAAAAGACAGAGAGAAGGATATAAGATGGGTCTATATATAAGGTGGATGGGGTACAGGAGGAGAGGAAGTGATGGCAGGAGCTATCAATTAGATGAGAGGGTAGGGAAAGAGAAAGACTCTCCTAATGTTTCTAAGTCATATCTCAGATTGCAAAGGTTATAAATCTCAGCTGTATGGAAAATAAATATAGTCTCAAGGAGCGTCATCCTTACATACCGATAATTACCAGTCAGAGGTTAGGATTCTAGGCGTCTTAGATCTTAAGAAGCCATGTTATGTAATTTTAAGATGTGACTTCCTATAGGACATTGCCTGTTCCTATTAGTGCACAAAATGCGGAGTGCTACACAGCTGGAGAGAGCTTGCAGGTCTTAGCCCCTGATGCATGATTATTGTTCAAGTCATTCTTTTTGAATGGGTGGATCAGAGGTGCTGAAGTAGGGGTGGGTGAATGGATATAAAAGTGCTCTAAAAGCAAGTTTCAGTTTTACCTTGAGCCAGCTGCCTTGGGCAGTTATTAGTACCTAATGGTAGTCCACTACAATTTACTTAGTCCTCAATACTGTCAAATAACTATCCCTTTTAACTGCTACAACAATCTGATGTGAAGTAGTTTTTAGATGAGAAAAATGAGGTTTAGTAAGGTGTAGTGGCCAAGATGACACACTTGGCAGGTTGTAGAGCTGAGAAGACTCTTATATACTATGCTACCTTATACATTTACTTTGGGAATCACACTGAACTGCCTCTGTGTTTATTAATCAAGAATGGACTATGGTTTAGGGGTAGAATTGAAAATATTCACATGAACGCTTCCACTGTTGCATTAAACTGGTTACCACTGATGTCCTAGGCAGTGTGCTGAGCACTTAATGTGAGTTATCGCATTTTATCCTTGTGTCATAAATGCTAGTGTTACCTGAATTATATAGAAAAAAAAACTCAAAAGGAAGTAAAATGTTATTCTTGTTCACAGTAAGTGACAGAGCCTATTGGGAGACAGTTCTCCTTGGTTCTTTCATGTTTCCATTCATCTCCTGAAACTATTGCCTTTGTCCTAGATTCAGGGTTTTGAACCAGTTCGTTCATGTTTGAACCCCTGCTGAGAATTTGCATTTCTAACAAGTTCCGGGAGCCCTGGTGGTGAATTGATTAAGAGCTAGGCTGCTAAGGAAAAAGTTGGCAGTTTGAATCCACAAGCTGCTTCTTGGAAACTGTATGGGACAGTTCTACTCTGTCCTATAGGGTCGCTATGAATTGGAATTGATTCGATGGCAACCTTACTGGTAACAAAGTCCCAGACAATGCTAATGCTGCTGGTTAGGGACTGATTCTGAGAACCACTAGTAGAGCAGTGGTTCTCAAAACTTATTATGCATAAGAATCATCTGGGGATCTTGTTAAAATGTACATTCGGATTCAGTATACAGGCATTCCCGGGTTTACAAATGTTCCGCCCTTTAATGTTATGTAAATTTGCCCTCACTTTGAAAAGATTGAACCAACCCCTACTTGCAACAAATTATTCATCATAATCACCTTCACTTGCTGCACTTGCACCTTTGAAATCATTGAAAAGGCTTTGAGCCTTTTCTTGCACTAAAGCAAGGCTTTTCAATATTTTCCAACCCTGGGCTACACATGCCAGATGCCAAGGCGCTACCTGACCACCTGTCCCAGCCTCCATGTGGGCACCAGCTGGGCAGGGAAGGTCTCAGTGTTGGAGATGCAGGTGATCATCCTGTGCTATGGGAAGAGCTGGCGCCAGGGAGGGGTCCTGTTGGGGGAGGGCAGCAGCCTTCGTCCCATCAGGTGTTTGTGAGCCCCAGAACTGCCAGACACAGGCACAGCCCACTCCCTCCAAGATGACAGTGGATGACTTTCCGTGTTAGGCCTTTTCCAACGTCCTCCTGAGCATTTGGGTTCCTTCTTTACCTCTCTGTGAAGACCTTGTGGAACAGCTAGAGAGGTGGGTGAGCTGAGAGTTCTTGTGCACGTGTGTCTATGTCTGTGACCTGTATTTCTCTGGACAGCAGGTGCTCCAACCCCACCTGCCAGACTGCTTTTCTGTTCTTCTCCCCCTGACAAGGACTTAGGGGTTGGCAGTGACCTCCAAGTCCCTCAAAAAGGGGACATAGAGTATCTTCACCACCCACACCACCAGACTGTCATCAGCCTGCAGCAGCCCCTCCTGCCCATTCCTGGTCTTTAGGGTAAAGTCTGTGGAGACCACTTCCAGAAAGTATCCAGCTCTTGGGTTATAAAGTCATTCTCAGGTCCTGACAGTCACGTAGGTCCCCCCTCTCCCTGGCTTCTGCCTCTCTGAGGAGGAGTCTGGGATCAGAAAATAATGAAGTTGTCAAGGATTTCATTTTATCTGGAACCACAATCAATGCCCATGAAAGCAGCAGTCAATTTACAGAGAATCAAATGACGTATTGCAGTGGACAAATCTGCTGCAAAAGACTTCTTTAAAGTGTTAAAATGCAAAGATGTCACTTTGAAGACTAAAGTGTGCCTGACCCAAGCCATAGTATTTTAAAAATTGCCTCATATGCATGCAAGGGACCCTGGTGACACAATAGTTAAGAGCCTGGCTGCTAACCAAAAGGTCAACAGTTTGAATCCACTATCCACTCCTTAGAAACCCTATGGGGCAGTTCTACTCTGTCCTCTAGGGTCACTATGAGTTGGAATCCACTCTATGGCAATGGGTTTGTTTGTTTTTTTTTTTTCCTTGGGATATGCATGCGAAAGCTGGACAATGAATAAGGAAGACCAAAGAAAAATTGATGCCTTTGAATTATGATGTTGGTGAAGACTGTTGACTATACCATGAACTTCCAGAAGAACAAACCAATCTGTCTTGGAAGAAGTACAGCCAGAGTGCTCCTTAGAAGCAAGGATAGTGAGACTTTGTCTCACATACTTTGGACATGTTATTAGAAGGGACCAGTCCCTGGAGAAGGACATCATGCTTGGTAAGGTAGAGCATCAGTGAAAAAGAGAAAGACCCTCAATGAGATGAATTGACACAGTGGCTGCAACAATGGGCTCAAGCATAGCAATGATTGTGAGAATGGCGCAGGACAGGGCAGCAGTTCATTCTGTTGTACATAGGGTCCCTATGAGTCAGAACCAACCTGACAGGCACCTAACAATGACAACAACAAAGGAAGGCTAAAGAGGCACCATTTGCACCTGTTCCAATTTACCTACAAATTCTTAAAGACACACTTAGGAATGGATCTCCTTTGTAACCAGGGGACTGCCTATATCTGAGGTTGAAATGCAAATTCTCAGCAGAGGTTTGAACTGGAACAAACCAGTTCAAAGCCCTGCCAAGATTTATCTTTTCAAGGATGCATGTAGAGAAACAGCCTTGAAATACAACAATATTATCTCCCTATGGAGCAAAGTTAGACATGCTTAATGTCCAGTATAATAAAGACAGTGAGGTAGTGTCTCCTTCTGGAGCATAGGACAGGCATGCTTACTGCCTATTATAAAATATTTGGGTTTCCTAAGCTCAGAGTTACTCTCCTGTAACACAGCCCACTGTTTGTGAAGGTGTCATCTGGCCCTCTTTACATCATCACACGTGAATTGGGCTGGGAAAACTGACACAAATGCTGATATTCTGTCTCCTGCAATTGCTGTGAGTAATAAAATGTCCTTTGTCTCTGATTCAGCAGTCTTGTGTCTTCTACTAGCACCCATGAAACTGTGGCGTAATAACTTGTTAGCTTGCAGGAGATAAAACATCTCCCCTTTCACAGCTCTTGACCAAGCCTAGAATCAAATTCTAAAACCCATATTCTTTGCTATTGAACTTTTGTGATAGAAGTTATGAATTTGGCCTGTCTGAACTTGTTCCTGGTAGCTGTACTTACCAACAATACCTTGCATATGTATAGCTTTTTACAGTATATAAATTACTACCACAGCAATAGTTACCTATTTGATCATAGTAACAACTTCGAAAGATAGAAAGCTAAGGTTCAGAGAAATAAGTGACTTTCTAAGAGTTACAGAGTTCCAAAGGTAGAACTTGAATCCAGATCTACCGACTTCCTGTCCAGTGTCTTCTCTGCAACAATCTCACCAATTTTTTTAGAACTAGCCCTCATGCCCTTTGTAAGGATGTCTATGTTTTAACAAGAAATCAGCACTCAGCTAACCTTAAGTGAATAGAAATCACTAGACAGGAGTAACTGAGACCTTACCTCTTCCATAGCCCAGACTAAAAGAGAGTATGGAGGTGCAGTTTGGAAGGCAGGACACACACAGTAAGCATTCTGTAAGTATTGATAGATCCATGAATTGATTGAATTTTTCTCTATAGAATAATACTTAATATCTCTGTCTTATTAGATAGGTGCATATTAATTAGCAATTTTATTCCTACCACATGAGGAATTTTGGCAGATAATTTTCAGAATAAAAGTATCTCTAAATGTACCAGTGTCCTGAGAAGTTTTCTTTCTTTCTAATTTCCTCAAACCTTTATTATATGTGAAAAATACTGCACTTGATATTGAGAGGACTACAATGATGACTAATAAGTAATCCCTCTCCTCAAGTGCTTTGCATTTCAAAAGTGATTTTGGTACATACATAACCAGCCCTAACACTGTGAGAATAAAATAGTGCTGTTGTACAGAAAAGGACAAATCACTGTACCTGAGCAGAGATATGGTAAATGATGTCTAATTAGTGCTATTGGTAACAACTTTATGAAACAAACACACTTGAACTGAGTCTTCCTAGATGAATAGGATGTTGGTAGGTAGAGACATTCTGGGCAGAAGGAATAACAGGGATGTAGGGATGGGTAAATGAAAGTAAACATTGTGTTTGAGGGAAAGGCAGAAGTATAGTGTGCATGGAACAGTACAATAAACAATAAAGATGGAGAAGTAGGATAGGGCTAGAGTGAAGAGCCTTGAATGTCATGTTAAGAACACTAGACATTAATTTGTAGGCAATGAGGAGCCAGTGAAGTTTTCTGGGAAGAAGTATGGTATGATTCATACTTTTTACTTCATGTCTTCCTCTCAACACTGTGACATTACTAATTACATATATTGGCCCCATTTTGCAGAAGCACAAACTGAAAATTAGAAAACATAAGTAATTTTCTCCATAAATCTGGTGATAGAGGGAAGCTTCCAGCCCAAGTCTTTCTCCTATACCACAGCTACCCAGCATGAAAAATGACAATCTTAGTAGGGCTTTCCATTACTATTAAGGAATAAAAAGAGTGCTTAGAGTAAATGGCCCGCTATAATTGCAGTAGGGATAATTGGCAGTATCATCTTATTTTCTAATTCAGAGCTTCTCAAACTTTAGAGTACATACAAATCACCTAGTATTCTGATTCAGTATGTCTGGGAAGGCACCTGAGATTCTGAATTTCTAATAAGCTTCATGGTGATCCTGATGCTTTTGAGCCACATTTTGCACAGCAAGGCTCTATATCACGCCCTTGCCTCCTAGCCTTACTTTGAAGACCTACGTGCACTTGAAATTTAATATACTGTGTCCAAATGAGCTCAATAACACCTTCCCTCTGTGTGCTCCTCTACCTGGGTTCTGTCTCTAGCTTGTGAAGGAGAATTGAAATTGAATATGTAAAAGCTCATTACAGTATCTAAGCCATTCCAGCAGTCCAGAAAGGTTAGCTAAGTTTGTTCTTATTGATGATTACTCTTTTCCTCTACAACCCACCCTCTTCCCCCTTTGACTCCTTCCAAATGAAAATATGGATTAAATATTTTAGTAACAGAGCTAGTAAGAGATTAAGTTTGTCTTATTCTTTCAAGAAAGTTAAATTTTAAAGAACTGTTTGAATTACCGTTTCTAAACTAAGCTCCGTTGATGATTTGGAAGTTCAGAAATTAAGCTATGATGCTTCAGGGAGTTTACTGCCTTGTCAGATCTGAGCTCTGCACAAAGCAGACCCTAGCCCCTACAGGTTTCTCTCCTCCTGTATCATCTCGATGAATTCTGATGAGCAGGGCTGTCTGCTGACAGTGCTAACAGCATTCTGGCTCTTAGCCTTGGTTTGCTCTTAATCGTTAACTTCCCACCCCTTTTCCAGTTCCCTGTCTTTTCTCTTCCTTCCTCTCTCTCTGTGCTTTGAAGCCTGCCTCATTATTTTCTTTGATCTTTTATTTTTCTAACTTCATTCTATTGTCTTTTTGTTAGCTGTCATAGGAATGGTATTAGCTGGGAGGGCTGAGTATAAGCTGTAGGCTGTGAGGCTCACGGACTCATGGAATGTTTGTTGCACCTGGAGAAACCTTAGTGATCCTTTTAGTCAATTTCTCATGAGGAATAAAAAACAAACAGTCCTAAGACTCAGAGAGTGGTAGTAAATTTTCCGGAGAAATCAAGCCTCTTAACCCTATTAGACAAATAAAGCTTTCCCTACATGTGTCCCTTTTTACTCCCTGATATGGAGAAGGGAAAGAGCTGACAACAATTGAGCCTTTACTGTGTTCCAGACACTGTACCAGGTAATTCACATTTGTAATGCATTTAAGCAGGACAAACAGTGTAAAAAGTGGAGTTACTACCCCTATTTTAAAGGTGAAGAAACCAAGTTTCAGAGAGGGTAAGTAAATTTATTAGGCCCATTCAGTTAATCTCTGGCAGAACCACAATTAAAAATCAAGGCTATCTGATAGCAAATGCATGCCCTTTCCATCTCAGGATCTACAAAGCAGGATTCTTTCCAGTAGCCAGAGCGTTTTTGTTTTCTATATTAAAATAAACCAGTCCCTTCAATTCTGTACCTTTTGACAAACTGGGCCTTGGGTTTTGTTATTCTCCGTCTTTGTCACCCATCAGGATGTCCCAATAGTCAAATCCATAGCAGTGTTTATTCTCTTTCCTCTGTCACACTGCAACCCAAGTCAACACATTTGGTCAAGGCACTCATTGTGAGCCAGAAGAGGGTGATGTGCTGAATGGTAACTTGGTGTTGGTTGGAGAAGACTCTTCTCTCAAACAACATGGACTTTACTTGAGTTAAGAAAAATGAAAAACATAAGGAGGTGCATGTTTGTATTCTTATATAATTCGATGAGAAAACTCTTTGTGCTTGGGAGGCAATAAGATGTCTGGAAGGCCAACAATGATCTCCTAGTGAGTCTTTCAAGGGGCCCTGGCGGCGTGGTGATTAAGCCCTTGGCTGCTAACCGAAAGTTTGGCAGTTAAAACCCACCAGTGGCTCTGTGGGAGAAAAGGCCTGATGATCTCCTTCTGTAAAGATTACAGCCTAAGAAACCCAATGGGGCAATTCTACTCTGTTCTGCAGAGTCACTATGAGTCAGAATTGACTCAGTGGCAAACAATAACAACAAATGGTCTTTGTACTAGCCCGGGTTAAGACTCTGAGGCCTAGTAGAGAACAGCTATTAGGGGGCTGTGAGATGACTAGAGCTTCTGTAGGTTACACAATGTTAGTAGAGTTTCCAACAGATATTTAATTGAAACTCCAGGAAAACCACACCTTAAGAATAGGACCACTCTAGACTTACCCTAACAAAGCCTAAAAACAAGTCTTGCCAGGATAAAACTGATTCCACAGTAAAATAACTACTTACCAAAACAAAACTTATCATTCTTTAAGGGAATACAAAAAAATTTAGACTTTCAGCAACTTAGCATCTATAATGTCCAGCAAACAAATGAATAAAAATTACTTTGTATGTGAAGAAGAAGGAAAATGTGCCCCCAAACTAGGAAAAAAAGTCGATAGAAAGAGACTGAGATATGACACAAATATTCAAAAAAGCAAATGCAGCTTTAAAACAACTATTATAAATATGTTCAAAAACTTAAAGGAAAATATAGATAGAGTGAGTGAATTATGAGAATCTCGGTAGAAATGGAAACTATGTAAAAGAAACCAAATGAAAATTCTATATCTGAAAAAATACAATATTTGAAATGAAAAAAAAAAAAATCACTGAATGGGTAAGGAGGGGAGGGAGCCCTCATGGTGCAGTGGTTAAGAGCTTGGCTGCTAACCAAAAGGTTGGCAGTTCGAATCCACTGGCCACTTTCTGGAAACCCTATGGGGCAGTTCTACTCTGTCCTACAGGGTCACTATGAGTTGGAATCAACTTGCCGCAAAGCGGTTTTGTTTTTTTCGGGTAAAAGAGGGAGGGATCAATGAACTTGAAGAGCAAATTAAACACAAAGTGTGCAGAAAGAAGGAAAAGATAAGAGTGGAGGTCAATGAAGGAGAAATGAACAAACAATAGAAAATAACAACCAAATCAAAAGTTGGTCCACTAAAAATATCAGTATGATTGATAAGCTTCAAGTTAGATAGATCATGAAGAAGTGAGAAAAAACACATTAAAATATCTAAATGAAAGTGCAGGCAACACGAGAGAGTCTACAGTCATTGAACTGATAACAAGGGACTAACGTAAATTGAATGTACAACTGTATGCTGAAAAACTACATGCCAATACACTAGATAAACTGGATGACTTTGAAAAATTCCTTGAGAGACACAAATTACCAAAACTGACACAATAAGAAATAAAATTGCTCTATATTCGTTAAAGAAATTGATTTTGCGGTTAAACTTCCCACCAAGAAAAGTCTAGGCCCAGGTGTGTTTTCTGGTGAACTCTATCAAACATATAAGGAAGAAACAATACAAATTGTTTCAGAAGATAGATGAGGCCTGCACTAACTTATTACCAAAACTAGACAAAGATTGTTGTTATTTTTAGTTGCCATCAAGTTGATTCCAACTCATGGCAACTCCAAGTGTGTAGAGTAGAACTGTTCCATGGGGTTTTCAAGGCTGGGACATTGTGGAAGTAGATTACCAGGCCTGTCTTTTGAGACATCTCTGGATGAGTTTGAACTGCCAACCTTTTGGCTAGTAGTCAAGCACTTAAATGCACCACCCAGAAACTCCTAGATGAAGATTAGAAGAACAGAAAACTACAGATCAATATCCCTTATGAACAGAGATATGAACATCCTTAACAATATATTATCAAATAAATACAGCAATATATGAAAAGGATAATGTATCAAGACCAAATGGGATTTATTCCTGGAATTCAGTTTGGTTTAACATTCAAAAATACATAATTGTAATTTAACATATTAATAGGATAAAGGAAAAAAACTTTATGATAATATTTATAGATGAAGAAAAATTATTAAAAATATTTAACACTCAATCTTGATAAAAACTTTCAGCAAAGTAGGAATTCAAGGACGCCTCCTCAATCGGATAAAAGTCATATATGAAAAACCTACAGCTAACATAATACTTGATGGTGAAATATTGCATACTTTCTTCTAAAATAGTAAAAAATGTAAAGATGTTCAATCTTATCACTATTGGTAAACATTTTACTTAAAGTAATAGTCAGTGCAATAAACCACAAAAAGAAATAAAAGGTATAAAGAGAATAGAGGAAAAGAAAAATCTAGATAAAATGTGTGTTGAAATTGCCAAGGAATTTAGAAAAAGTAGTAGGATTAGTCAATTTAACAAAGACACAATACACAACATCAATAACAGAAAGCAACTTTATTTCTAAATATCAGCAACAATTAGAACATGAAATTAAAAACAATGTCATTTCCTATAGCATCAAAAATATGAAATATTTAATGAAAGATATGCAAGTGCTTTACAATGAAAACTACAAAACATTGCTAAAAACTTTAAGAAAGATCTAAGTAATTGGAAAGATATATCCTGTACTTGGATTGGAAAACTCAGTTTTGTTAAGATGGCAACTCTCCCCAAATTGATCTACAGATCCAATGCAACCACAATCAAAATTCTGTGTGGGGTTTTTGGTAAAAATTGCCAAGCTGATCCTAAAATTTATATAGAAATGCAAATCATCCAGAATAGACAAAAATAAATAAATAAAATTGAAAAAAAAGAAAAAAATTTGGAAGTTGTAAATTCACTGATTTCAAGATTTACTATAAAGCAATAGTAATCAGTGTTATTAAATACAAAACCCCCATTTATATTGATTTTCAACAAAGATGGCAAGGTAAATCAGTGGGGATAAAGAAATTCTCTTCAACAAATGTTGCTGGAACAATAGGATATTTACATGGGAAGAAAAAAGAACCTCGGCTTTTACCTCATACATCACACAATATTTGTTCAAAATGGATTACAGACTTTAATGTAAATGCTAAAACTATGAAACTTCTAGGAGAACTCATAGAACATATTTATTACCTAAGGGTGGCAAGTTTCTTAGGTGGGATTCAAAAAACATGAAAAGTCAGTGAAAAAACTGATAAATTGGGCTTTATCAAAATTGAAACTCAGGCACCATTAAGAAATAAAAAGACAAGTTAACTCACGTAGAATATATTCACAATTCGTATATTTTTTAAAAGCCTGGTTTTCAGAAATTATAAAGAATTCCTATAACTCAGTAATAAAAAGGAAAGAAAAGGCAAGAAAATTGTATGAGAGACTTTAAATCAATACTTCACACAGGGACATTTTCAAACGTCCAATAAGATCATGATAAGATGATGAACATGAATTGTCATCAGAAAAAGGTAAAATAAAACTATAATGAGAAATTAGCACATACCCACTAAAATGGCTAAAACTAAAAAGACTAACACCACCCGATGTTAATGGTTATATGGAGCAACCTGAACTTTCATATATTGCTGTAAACCTGTTTAGCAGTTGTTTATAAAGTTAAATTTACACATACCCTATGACCCAATAATTTCACTTCTAGGTATTTATTGAAGATTTAAAAAGATTATATATTCACAGAAATATTTTCTTCATGAACCACAGTCTCCTCTACCTTGAGACCAGAAGAACTAGATGGTGCCCAGCTACCACTACCAAATGTTCTGATCAGAGTCACAATAGATAGACCCTGATAGAAAGGGAAAAAAATGTGGAACAGAACTTCAAATTCTTAAAGAAGCCAGACCCTGAGAAATCCCTGAGACGATTGCCCTGAGATCCTCTTTAAATTGAAATGATCCCCTGAAATCACTTTTAACTAAAAAGCAGCTTAGCTCAAAAAGTAAAGAATTTCACTATTGAGAACTGTGCTGTTTTAAAAATTATCCATATGAGACAAAATGGACAACAGTTACTCTAAAACATAGATGATAAGTTTGGAGGGCAACGAATTTAAATTAATGGGAGTGGAATGACTTAGAACAGAAGTGAGAATGTTGACACAAACTGAAGAATGTAACCCATGTCACTGAACATTATGTGTACAAATTGTTGAAAGGGAACCTGTTTTGCTGTGTACACTTTCACCAAAAGTACAATAAAATATTTTTAAAAAATGATTTGTATATACACACAAAAGATTTGTATACCCGTGTTCAAATCAGTCCATCAACAGGTAAATGGACATATTGTGATACAGTGATATGAAGGAATACTACTGAGCAATAAAATGAAGCAATTACTGATAAATCCAACAACATGGATGAATCTCAAAAATTAGCTGAACAAGAGAAACCAGACCAAAAAAAAAAAAAATCCATTTATGTAAATCTCATGAGTAGGCAAAACTAATTTATGTTGATAAATTAAAAACAGTAGTTGCTTCTGGAGATGTACAGGCATTTTCTGAACAGGGACATGAGAGGCCATTCTGAGGTGATGGAAATATTTTATGTCTTGATCGGTGTGAGTGTTACACAAGTGTGTATCTTTATCAAAAAACTTTCCACCTGTACACTTATGATTGGTGTATTTCACTCTATGTAATTTACATGACAATAAAAAATTGAATTCTGTTACTGTAAGCTGAAATATCTCTGCTGATCTGGCAGAGAGCATCAAACCAGTGAAAGAGAGCTCTTTACTTGCTAAAGGAATGAAACATGAAATAGACTCACTGTTACTGTAGTCTGTTGAGACTACTACTTCTCAAAGTAATGAGAAATGTGGATTGAAAGGGAAAAATCAAGGCAGTGGGGGAAAGTAGACATGGTAAGAGGCATATGATGAGACAGTGAATGTTGTGATAGATTGGGGGTAAACATAGCTTTGGAGGAATTTAATATTCTCAAATGTGTGTCTAGTTTCCTCTCGTTTGGGCTCAGAGCCCTTTCCGTAAAAATAGGTTGTTGGACCAGGTGAATATTTTCTCTCTCTCATTTATCTTATGGCGAGGAAGGAAAAGATTTATCCATGTAATGCCTATTGCATTACGGCTTTGGGGGTTCTTTCCCTAGATTTTTGTTCACTGGTCAAAACACATAGAAGACCGTGTATTCAGTCAATAAATATCTATTTTTCTTCTGTTTCATGTACTGGATTTTTTAAGATGCTAAGGATATGCCAGAATAAAATTAGGCAAAGTCCATGTTCTCACTGGGATAACATTTCAATTCAAATGTGAAGACAACAATCAGTAAACACCCTAATGTATAACGTATGCATACTGATACTGCTGTGCAGAAAAATAAACCAGAGTGAGAGGAATAGGAAGCAGTGGGGTAGGGGGAAGTGGCTTTAAAAAATTAATTGTGGTTAAAAAATATATATATATACATATACTTTTTTTTTTGCAAGTACAGTTCGATGACATTAACTATGTTCAAGGTGTTGTGAAACAATCACCACTGTCCATTTACAATTCTTTCCATCATCCTTAACAGAAGCTTAGCGCCCCTGTCTTTGCTGAACCTATGAGAAGAGATCTTAAGAAAATGAAAAAGTAACTGACATAAGCATCTGGTGGGGAAGTGTTCCAGGGGGAGAGAATAGAAACTGCAAAGGCCCTGAGGAAGAAGCCTGCTTGTGGTATAAGGAATAGCAAGGAGACCGGTGTGTTTGGAGCAGAGTGAGGAAGAGTCCTAGGAGGTGAGATCAGAGAAGTAGTTGAGGCCAGATCATGTAAGGCTTAGGCCATTGGAAGGACTTTAGCTTTAACTGAGTGTGATGCGGAGCCCTGGTGGTGCAATGGTTAAGAGCTTGGCTACTAACCAAAAGGTTAGCAGTTCATAATCCACCAGCCGCTCCTTGGAAACCCTATGGGGCAGTTCTACTCTGTCTTATAGGTCTCTATGAGTTGGAATTGACTCGAGGGCAATGATTTTTTTTTTTTTTCCTTTTGAGTGAGATGGGGAGCCTTTGTTCGTTTTTATTGCAACAGATAAAATTTGTGCAGGTGGCGAAACAAAAAAACAGAAAATAACAAAAGTTGGAGAGGCTGCGGGGAGGTTATGCACTGCTGATGAGAATGCAAAATGATACAACCATTTTGGAAAACAATATGGCACTTCCTTAGAAAGCTAGAAATAGAAGTACCATATGATCCAGCAATCGTACTCCCAGGAATATGTCCTAGAGAAATAAGAGTTGTCACATGAATAGACATATGCACACCCATGTTAATTGCAGCATTGTTCACAATAGCAAAAAAGATGGAAACAACGTAGATACCCATCAACAGATGAATGGATAAACAAACTATGGAACATACACACAATGGAGTACTATGCAATGAAAAAGAACAATGATGAATCTGCGAAGCATCTCACAACATGAATGAATCTGGAAGCCATCATGCTGAGTGAAAAAAGTCAATCACAAAAGGACAAATATTGTATGAGACCACTACTCTAAAAACTCGTGAAAATGTTTACACACAAAAAGAAATAATCTTTGATGGTTATGAGGGAGGGGAGAGATAGTGATGGAAAAACACTAAACAGACAAGAGATAAGTGGTAACTTTGGTGAAGGGTAAGACAGTACACAGTACTGGGGAAGCCAGCACAACTTATACAAGGCAAAGTCATGGAAGCTCCATAGACACATCCAAACTCCCTGAGGGACTGAACTGCTGGGCTGAGCGCTGTGGGGACCATTGTCTCGGGGAACATCTAGCTCAATTGGCATAACATAGTTTATAAAGAAAATGTTCTACATTCTACTCTGGTCAGTAGCGTATGGGGTCTTAAAAGCCTGTGAGCAGCCATTTAAGATACACCACTGGTCTCACTCCTTTGGGAGCAAGGAAGAGTGAAGAAAACTAAAGATACAAGGGAAAGATTAGGCCAAAGGACTAATGAACTACAACTACCACGGCCTCCATCAGACTGAGTCCAGTACAGCTAGATGGTGCCTGGCTACAACCACTGACTGCTCTGACAGGGATCACAATAGAAGGTCCCAGACAGAGCTGGAGAAAAATGGAGAACAAAATTCTAACTGACAAAAATAATCCAGACTTACTAGCCTGACAGAGACTGGAAAAACCGTAGAGTACGGCCCCCGGACACCCTTTTAGCTCAGTAATGAAGTCACTCCTGAGTTTCACCCTTCAGCCAAAGATCAGACAGCCCCATAAAACAAAATGAGACTAATGGGGCACAACAGCCCAGGGACAAGAACTAGAAGTCAGGAAGGGACAGGAAAGCTGGTAATAGTGAGCCCAAGGTTGAGAAGGGAGAGTGTTGACATGTTGTGGGGTTGTTAACCAATGTCATAAAACAATATGTATACAAACTGTTTAATGAGAAACTAGTTTGTTCTGTAAACCTTCATCTAAAGTACCATAAAAAATAAAATTAAAACAAAATGAAACAAAATTTGTTCAGGTAGAGGAGGTCAGGAGTATATCAGGGTCTTGGTTTAATGAGTACCTTGTTGAGTGTCATTTAGCCCTGGTGATTTTCCTGATCAAAGCAATCTTTCTTTTTTTATGTAAGGACAACTTCCATTGTAGATGGGCTCTGAGGACCTCAATCATCTACTTCAGAAGATCCAGTGTGCAACAGCCATCCTCAGCACAAGGAGGGTCCAGGTACTAGGGAGGAGGCTAGACTTCAGGGCACAAGACTTCCTTAGACGGTTTCTCTTCTTACTAGGCTTCTGCTTTGTAACTTGATGGCACTCAAACTGTTGAAAATTTTTTATTTTCTCCAAAATAAATTTGATGAGTTCTCCTTGTGATAGCTCAGCCTCATTTTCCTGAAAGAGGATGGTTAGAGTGAGAGAGAAGTAAAAGGATCCACAAAAAATTTATTGATCCTCTGAAATGCAATGGATGATAAGCTTCTAAAGGAGCCTTCGGGATTATGCAACCTACATATGAAATAGTCTGAACCTGGTGAGATACAAACAGAATGGCTTTATTTTTTGCTAGTTGCTATCTTGAATATACTCAGTCTAATCTTTCTTCCGAATCCTCTTGATACCATCTTGAGAAGTTATGAAGTTTCTTGATCATATTCAGCTATAAGAATAGATACACTTTGGGAAGACTTCAGGGGATATTTTTGGTTTACAGTTTAAATATTACCTCAGGGAAATGGTTTCAAGGATTCATCCAGCTTCCATGGCTCCAGAAAGTCTAGAGTCTATGAGAATTTCAAATTCTGTTCTACATTTTCCCCCTTTTGATCAGGATTCTTCTATAGCATCTTTAATCAAAATGTTCAGTAGTGGTAGCTGGACACCATCCAGTTCTTCAGGTCTCATGGCAAGGAGGCAGTTTTTCATGGAGGCAGTTAGCCACACATTCCATTTCCTCCTCCTCTTCCTGACTCTCCTTCTTCCCCTGTTGCTCCAGGTGAATAGAGACCAATTGTTGGGCCTTGGATGGCTGCTTGAAAGCTTTTAAGACTACAAGAACTATGAAACAAACTAGGTTTAGCTTAGTGTTGTAGGCTGGGTTCTCTAGAGAAGCAAAATCAGTGAAGTGTGTGTATATATATGTATATACGTCTGTGTATATATATAGTTGTTGTTTGTTGTTAGGTGCCATCGAGTTGGTTCCAACTTATAGCGACCCTATGTATAACAGAATGAAACACTGCCCAGTCCTGCGCCATGCCCACAATCATTGTTATGCTTGAGCCAACTGCTGCAGCCATTGTGTCAATCCATCTCGTTGAGTGTCTTCCTCTTTTTTTGCTGACCCTGTACTTTACCGAGCATGATGTCCTTCTCCAGGGACTGATCCCTCCTGACAACATGTCCAAAGTATGTAAGACATAGTCTCCCCACCCTTGTTTCTAAGGAGAATTCTGGTTGCACTTATATGTAAATACATATACATATATATATGTATATATATGTACTTAAATATATGTGCGTATGTGTGTTTTATATATATATATATATATATAGAGAGAGAGAGAGAGAGATTTATCTCAAGGAAATGGCTTACATGGTTGTAGAGACTGGCAAGTCCCAAATTCATGGCTGGAGGCTTCTCCTGATTCACCTAGCTGCAGGGGCTGATGAACTCAAGATCAACAGGTCAGATTGCAGGCTGCTGGCTCATGGGCTGCTGAAGCGGATGAATCCAAGTTTGGCAGGTAATACAGCAGGCTGTTGGCTCAAGACTCAAGAACCAGAGGTCAGATGATGATGAGCCAGATGCAGGACCCACAGCAAGTGAGCAAGCTTTGCCAGAACATCCATATGTATACATTGGATGCAGGCCACACCTCCAAGGAAACTCCCTTTACAACTGATTGGCTGATCACATAAGATCACATCACCGAGGATGACGACCTCATTACATAACTGCCAAATTACATCATTACATAACTGCCAAACTACATCATTACAGGACTGGCAAACCACTGAGAATCATGGCCCAGCCAAGTTGACATACAACCTTAACCATCATAACTAGTAAAAAAGTCTGCCTTGAGCATTATGCTTTTTTAAGAACTATCTATATGGAATCAAATTGACAATAGCAACTCAAAAGATTAGATGGGAACCTTAGGGGGCAGTGAGTTTATGTTAATGCAGGAGGAACAACTGAGAAAATGAGGGTGAGAATGGTTGCACAACTTGAAGAATGTAATCAATGTCACTGAATCGTACAGGTAGAAACTGTTGAACTGGTGTATGATTTGCTGTGTATCTTCTCAACAACAGCAACAAAATAAATAAAATTAAAAAAATAGATCCACTTTGGTTATTAAGCTTCACTTTCAGTTATTAATAAATCTTCGCTAGTCTAAATACAAATGTCAGTCTCAAGCCCAATTTAAATCATCTCCCCTGTTTGCTCACCCCTTCCCCACCCCTCCCACTCCAGCTCAGGCCTGATCTGTGGCTCAGCTGCAACAGTGTGCTAAACATGCTAACAATTCAAGATAATTTAAGTACGTTGGAGTATGTCGCCTCAGCTAACCTTCCGTTCTCACCTCTTACTACTCTGGGCACACAGGTCTCCTTGCTTTTCTTCAAACTCAAACTTTGAGTATGTTCAAGATAACAATTAGTGTCTCAGTGAGAGACAATTGTTGGAATCTCCTCACCACTCCTGGTTCAGTGATGCCATGTTGGTAGATTGACGTCATCCATGGTGGGAGTATTTACCGTATTTTTACGCAAATAATGTGCACCTTCTACATTGGTTTGCCAATCATGCCCTCCCCCTGCGAGGAACACTGTGCTATTAAAAAAAAAAAAGTTAGCAAAGTGCACTTACAAAATTACCTTGGGTGGGGGAGAGGGTGTGGTTGGCAAACAAACATAGAAGGTGAGCATTATTTGTGCAAAATATGGTACCATAGAAATTGGCAACCACTATGAGACTGTCGCCCCCGAGAGAGCTGGTTGTTAGAATTTACCAGCACACCACTGTTCAGGGGTTTGTAGTAGGGAACAGCACATGGTTTTTATGTTTTACTTTGCTCTCCTTCCTTCCCTCTTTTTCTGGGTCTTTCTTGTTCTGAGCAGGGAGAGGTTGGGATTTAGAAGATAAAGAGGGAAGGTTTCATTTAACCATTGCTACCTGGCTGTTGATGCTGTCTGAGCGGCAGACACCCTTGGCTGGCTTTCTCTTGGAGTACCAGTGCGAGCTCTTGGAAAGATTCTGAAAGATTTCCACAGTGCAGAGTTCTCTGGCATGGGTGATGGATACTTTGGTTGACATTTTGAGATCCTCCCTAGATTTTGATCCCTTGCAGTAAAACATGAAGCCTTCTTCTGAGGGAGTCCCCTTGCCTAAAATGTTTTCCTCTTAGGGGTGGGGTAGAGTAAATTAAAGATCTTCCAAGCCGGGCTGCCTTCTATAGCAGCAACCTGGACTCCTTCTATAGCAGTAAGCTGGACTATGAGAAATTCATCCAGCCTGGCTACAACAAACGGTGGTAGCCCAGTCTGCTCCAGTATTACCCTCTCTATTTTCTTCCTGTCATCCAGACTGAACCAGCCAGCCTTCCACATTTAACATTTTCCAGGCAAAAACAGTCACCATCTCCATGCTCTGGTATAGCATCAGTGTCATGGAACTTTGTCAGGCTCCCATGAACTTCCTCACTGTGGTTCTTTCCGCTCTGGGGATAGCCTCAGGGTGGGTCCACAGACCTTACAGCTTAGTGGGCTTTCAGGTGAGGAGTGCAATGCACCTCAGTTGCTGTGGATATTTGTCTTACAGTTTGCCTCACTTGATCTGGGCTGTATGGAATGCCACAGCGTTCCCAACCCACTAGTCTAACAACACACTACTAAAATTCATTTTTTTTAATTCTTCTGCTGTTTATACTGGCTCCAGGAGTGGATTAGTAGCCTTTTGCTAGCCCTGGAGGGGCTTTCTAGAAGTTTCCTGGTGGTGTTCTCTTTGGAATGTGCTTGTTACAGATATGTGCATTGGGATTTGAGGGTGGTGCCATAAACAGACATATTCCTCTCTTCCACCACCACTAGGGAAGATAATAAAATGAGAAATAGAATGAGAATCAGAAAGACTGATATTAAAATGTTTGTGCTACTATAAATAAAAGCTTGTTTGGAGGATGAAAAGGCCACAACATTCAGTCTAAACTAGGAGTTGATACAGGATGTGCCTGAGTCCGTGATCAGCAGTTCAGGCAGAAAACATGTGGTCTGCAAAGAGAAATAGTCTAGAACCTTGATCACAACAGATATGGCCAGCAGTGATGGCCACCATGGGGACAGACACTGACCCTCCAAGGACCAGTGAGGAGGAAGCACCTCCAGAGGAGGCCAGTGAGCACCAGAGGCACCCACTGCAACACTGTACCATTACCCAGGCCTCCCTGCTCCCAGAAGCGTTCAGAGAGGAGAGAAAAACTCTGATAAGGAGATTGAGCTTTAAGTTGACTGAGTATAACTCTTGAATTTGACTGATAAAGTATACCATGCAAGGAGTATGTTTTAAACTGAAAATAGCAAAGTTACCTCGAGGAAGAAAGATTAAAAGTATTCTATCTTCAGTGAAAATGGGGGTTCCAGAGCTACATCTGGCTGACCCCAAGTGTGTGGTTGCTCCCTATGGCAGCCCTTACCTCTCAAGATAGCTTCCCAGCAGCCATGTCTGAGGGGAGCAGAATAGTCCATCATAACCGAGATGACCAAGGAGGCTCAACTCCAAGTCATGCTGGGACTTTTGTGGTCCAGGCTGTGGAGAGGAGAAGGGAGACTAAACAGGGGAGGTGGAACAGACCCCCCTTGGAGTGGTACATGGGAGGTATCTGGTAGTGTGTGTGTGCTTTCCAAAGAGGCAGGGTGGGCCATTTACTATCCGAATGGGTCCAATGCAGGGTGTCATGGATTGAATTGTGTCCTCCAAAAATGTCTGTCAACTTGGCTAGGTCATGATTCCCAGTATTGTGTAATTGTACAGCATTTTGTCATCTGATGTGACTTTCCTATGTGTTGTAAATCCTATCTCTATGATGTTAATGAGATAAGATTAGTGGCAGTTATGTAGACTCAATCTACAAGATTAATCTACAACTTGAGCCAATCTCTTTTGAGATATAGAAAAGAGAAGCAAGCAGAGAGACAGGGGGCCTCAAACCACCAAGAAAGCAGCTCTGGAAGCAGAGTGTGTCTTTTGGACCTGGTGTTCCTGTGCAGAGAAGCTCCTAGACCAGGCAAAGACTGATGACAAGGACCTTCCTCCAGAGCTGACAAAAAATAAAACCTTCCTCTGGAGCTGGCACCCTGAATTTGGACTTCTAGCCTCCTAAACTGTGAGAGAATACATTTCTCTTTGTTAAAGCCATCCACTTGTGGTATTTCTGTTATAGCAGCACTAGATGACTAAGACACAAGGGTAGGTGGAGCAAGAGGAGCGTTCAGGGGTAGGAATCTTGAAGTTACCAGTACCAATTACCGACAAGTTGACTCCGATTCGTGGTGACCCCATGTGTTTCAGAGTAGAACTGTGTTCCATAGGGTTTTTGGTGGCTGATTTTTTTCAGAAAAGGATCTCCAGGCCTTTATTCCAAGGCACTTCTAGGTGGACTTGAACCTCTAACCTTTCAGTTAGCAGTCAAGCGCATTGACTGTCCTGTCTGGTGCAGTCTGTGGTAGCAGATTTATCAGTTACCAGCAGATATCTGGAGCATCTTGCCATGCTCTAGGCAGCAGAATAAACTCTTTCCTGCATTGTCTTATCTAACCTTCTCATTATCTCTATGGTTCAGGCACTATTACTATCTTTGTTTTACGGAGGAGGAAGCTGAGGCACAGTGACTTTAAATGACTTGCCCAAGGTTACACAGATAGGAAGTGTCATTATTGGAATTCAGCCCCATGTGATTCTGGCTCCACTGTCCATACTCTTAACCACTCAGCTCTACTTCCTCTCTGGCCAAGTGATTAATTTAAGAGCATACATTTTGAGTTCAGGTCAGACCTGTGTTTCTGGGTGACCAGAGGCAAGTTGCTTAAAGTATAAATGTTAGTTGTAATTATTATCACCACAGGAAAGAAATGAGCATGATAACTAATTTCAAGCCCTATGTTAGACTATTAATCATTCATTCATTTATTTATCTCTGTACTTATTTATATGTCAAGTTATTTACTTACAAAAATTTATTGAGTACTTACTATGTCCCAGGCCTACACTGAGCACTTTACAAATTATCTCATTAATAATCACAATTCTATGAGGTAGGACTATGACTCAACCAATTTTACAGCTAAGAAAAATGCAGAGGTTATATTTTTCCCTATGCCCAATTCTAAAGTCAATGTGATTTTTATAATAATATGATGTTCATATATAAGACTTTGATTCATTTTTGTTGTTTTTATGACTGTAGGGGGTTGTGCTGGAGGGAGGGTGGAAACCAGAAGGGACTTCTAACAGGTAAGGACTGTATTAGCACTGACAAGATAGGAAAACATCCGGAAGACTGTCTGGAAATCGAGAGGTGGGTATGATGGATGATAAGCTCCTGAGACTTCGTCCAACAGCATCGAGAGGTTGCTGCAAAAGTCAGGGGAAGGTGAGTTCCCCAAGCCATCCATGTCTCAGTTAAATCAATATTTGTCATGTCCCAGCAAGAGGAAGAGAAATGTTGCAAGCAGGTCAGACTTCTCAAGGTCCCCTGAAGTCTGTAGGCAGACTTCAATTGGCAAGGACATGTTTTACAAGGACTCCTAAGTGCTGTAGGGTGGGGGCAGGTAAAATTATGGCTCTTTCTACTTCCATGGTTCCTGGGTGGCACAAACAGTTTGTGCTCAATTACAAACCAAAAGGTTGGCAGTTTGTACCCACCCAGGGATGCCATGGAAGAAAGGCCTGGAAATCTGCTTCATTAAAGGTTAGTCAAGAAAACCCTATGGAGCAGCTCTACTCTGTAACACATGGGGTCGCCATGAGTCAGAATTGTAGATGGGTTTATTTTTGTTGTTGTTTTGGTTTTCTACTTCCTCAGGGGGGGTTTCAATGAAAAGTAATGGGAAGAGTGCCCAGGACAATTGCTTCTCCTGGCATAAAGTGTGCAGTCTGAGAAGGGTGCTGCGTGAAGGCAAGGAGACTCAAGTCTGCAGTGAGGATGTTTTACAGAGTCACAAAGATTCTCAGTCATGGTGAGGGTGCTTTATCATGACACAGGGGACTAGACCATGTAACGCCCTCACTCTTTTAGGAGCTGGGCCCCTTGGCTAGAGTCTCACACAGGAAAGCGACTCCTCTGCCTTCCCACCCTGGTTTCACTCTCTCTCTCTCCTCTCCTGGCCCTTCTCCCAGCCAAGACCTTCTTAACACACTGTTCCCAGCTATTCTCTGCAAGTTGTTGTTGTTGGGTGTCATCAAGTCTACTCTGACTCATAGCAAACCCATGGAACAGAGTAAAACTGCCCCATAAGATTTTCTTGGCTATAATCTTTACCGAATCAGAATGCCAGGTCTTTCTCCCACAGAGCCACTGGGTGGGTTCCAACTGCCAAGCTGGCAGCCAAGTGCTTACCAGTTGTGCCACCAGGGCACCAAAGCTAAAAATGGACAAATGAAGGGAGGAGGAGGAGGTGCTATAAGGGCCCAACCATCATCCACCAACTGGCTCAACAGAGAAGCTCCATATTTTTTCTGTTTTAAATGTTGGGTTTTGGTTAAAGGTTTTGTTTCAAAAATGGCTTTTACTCTCCAACACTCCTCCCTCAGCACATCCATGCCAATTGTATGTTTTTTTGTGTGTGTGCGTGCCTTACCTGGGGCTTGGTACCTAGTAGGTACTCAATAAATAGTAACCGTTATTAGTAATTATATAACCAGGCCCCTATTTTCAGGGAGGTGGCTGATGTTGGAGGACATAGGTGCGTTCCTCTTGCTATTGCATGAGAAACTCTGCTAGGATGGGTATGTTCACTCTCCACACCCCTGACTGTCCTTCTGAAAAGCATTGTACCTCCCTGCTTTTCCTCTGGAATTTGGGTTCCAAATGGAGTCTCTCTTAGCTAAAGAGCGAACAGCCTATGATAAAGATGAAACAATGGATGTCAAAGTGCTTTGTCAATTGTAAAAGACTGGAAAAATATTTGGTGTTGTTACTGTTATGGTAGTTTTACAAGGAAAATAGAGTCACAGTGAATATTGCTAGTGAGAATTTGGAAGAATTCCCTGGAGCACACTGACTCTGCTTCTCAAGAACAGCACACGTTCCTGAGCACTTAGCTCTGGAGCACTGATGGAGATGCCCAGAAGCTTGTGTGACAGGCCTTCTGCCTACAGGGGCTTACCCTAAAGCCTCAATTAACCAGAGTCAACCTGCTCATGGCTTCAATTACGTAGAATGACTTCATGTTTTTCCCCCTTTAACCTTATATAAGAAAGAGGCAAATGGCAAGAAGATAAGATGATATCATATACATCTATTATTTTTATTTTTGGAAGTATTCATTTTACAGGGAAGTTAGAGTATGTCCTGTGGTGGTGCAAATGGTTAAGTGCTCAGCTACTAACCAAAAAGGCTAGCCCACCTGGTGACCTGGGTGAAGACCTGGCGATCTGCTTCCATAAAGATTATAGCCAAGAAAACCCTATAAGGGTGAGAAAATGCTCCAACAACAATAACAATTCAGTGTGTGCACATTTATGAGATTGTATCATCATCTAGGCACTGTCAGGCCATGGGCTGGGGGCAAGGAGGGTGAAGAGAGAAAGAACGGGGAAAGAGTGAACTCAGACCTGAATGCTCTCGTAGTGGCAATCACAAACATGAGGAAGATGACTTCAATGCAAAGTGAGAACAAAGTGGCATATGGGAGGTTCAGAGCTCCCAGGAAAGCTGGAGGAAGCAGTTTATTCCTGGCTGGGGGATATTGGGGAGCCCTGGTGGTGTAGTGATTCAGAGCTTGGCTGCCAGCCAAAAGGATGGCAGTTAGAATCCACCAGCTACTCCTTGGAAACCCTATGGGGCAGTTCTACTCTAAGAGTTGGAATCAACTCTACGGCAATGGGTTTGGGGTATGTCAGAGCACTGCAGTCCTGCATTTACAAGATGCCTGACTGAAAACCTATATTTCCAATGGTACCAGTTGCAGCCCTGGGCAAAATTGTGAAGTGAGAAAAGTTTTCATAGTTTTTAAAATATTTCTCCCCTTTCTTCTCGTCAATTGCCGAGTACATCAGTCCCTCACTTCCCTCTACTCACAGACACTCTTGGGTCCTTTGGAAGCATGCCATTAATTAATTAATTAATTGGACTAATAATGGTGGAGCACCTGCTGTGTGCCAGGTATGTTCTCAATACTGGGGAAACAGCAGTGAATGAGACAGGTAAGTTCCCCACCTTCTTGAAACTTATACTACAATAGGAGAGATGGAAAATAAATTACTAAAGAAACAAATTACATTAAAACTTTTAAGTAGAAATAAGCCATACAGAGAATGAATGGCTTTAGGATGATGTGATCAGGAGAGACAAGATGACTGCTTTTGAGAAGAGGGTCAGGAGAGGCTTCTCTGAAAAGGGAACAGTAGAGCAAAGACCTGATTACAAGGATCTAGGAACCCAGTGTTCCAGAAACAGAAAATGTATAAAGGCCTCAAGGCAGAAGTGAGATTGAACTGTTTGAGGAGTAGAAAGAAAGACAAAGTGTTGGAGAAGCATGAATGGGAGAGAAAGGACTAGGGGATGAAGTTAGAGAGGCAGGCCTGAATTTGAATTTTGATCTAAGTGGGATGGGAAGCCATAGGAAGGGTCAGTGACTGCCATGATGGAAACTGTTTCCCTCCCAGGACATTTGTCTTCCCATATGTATACGTCTTATCTCCAAAACAAAGTGTGTGCCTCAGTCCTCTTTGAATCCTATCTCAGATCCTAGTATACTACAGGTACATAGCAAGTGCTCAATAAATAGTTGTTCATTGGTTGAGAAGGATTGGATCATAAACCAAAGCCACAAAGCCCTGATGGCAGAAAACCAGACATCTCAGCCCAGAGATGGGAGAACACCTGCGAGTGCCCAGGAGTGTTCCAGTGTCCTGAGATCATACCGTGAAATGGCCGCTGTCCCTGGCTCACAAAGATTTTCATCTTCACCCTGTCTCTTTTTTCCTTTTTCATAGTCCCTAAAATTCAGTCTTCTGAATCTGCCTCTATCAGTTGGGGTCTCCTCACGCTAGACCTGGCTGCAGTCTCCCCAGCTCCTCCACACGTTTGGTGGACTTCTTCATTTAAGAGCAGAACTGTTCAGCGCTAGAGAGAAAATAACACAGAGAAAATAACACAAAGATAATTGGAAACGTTGTTAGGAGTCTTTCCTAAGCTTTTTTCCTACACTCTCCTGGTAGATTTAAGGAGCTCGATTTTTCTGCTTCTGCCATTGCCTTGGCCACACAAAGACAATAAACCAGGGAATTGTTCAACCTCATAATTTCCAATGCTAATTAGTATCATACCATCATTGAGGGAGATTGACAAAAGGCTTAGGTTGTTCTTGACCCTCATTTCTGAGAGCTTTGCTACATATGCTGTTGAAGTTTGCTCTTGCATAATTACATGAGAACAACTTACTGTTTCATTCCTCAAACCTGGAGAAAGCTCAACGGGGAGACATCTGGGCTACAAACAGTTGTCATAAAATTTACCCTTTAATTCCCCTCTTCCTGTCAGTGGGAAAATGGTGGGTAGGCATTTGGGATGCTGTGATGGTGAGCTTTCTCTCAGGCTAAAGTGTAGGTCCCTTAGACACACAGTCTGGAGGTGGGTGTAGGCTCAGACATCTGATCTTTCCACCTAGGCAGAAGTTCAAAGCTTCAGTGCTTTCACAGAGTTCTTACTGCAGAGGTCCAAGTAATACATAATTCCCTTCTAGAACAACTTGTAGAAATCATACTGAATAGATGTTGTCTGCTTTATTTGCTAAAATGGAGGTGACAAAGTCTCATCCTTCCTTCTGCACTTCTCTCCCAATTTGGGAGAAGAATCAGGATGGTTTCTTCTAGGAAATTCCCTTCTTCCAATCACACAATTACACAGCTGGCGCAAATGGTTTGCGTTCCACTGCTAACCTAAAGGTTGGTGGTTCCAAACCATCCAGTAGTACTGTGGAAGATAGGCCTGTCTGTTTCTGTAAAGATTACAGCCAAGAAAATCCTATGGAGCAGTTCTACTCTGTAACACATGGGGTCACCGTGAGTTGGAATCAACGCAATGGCAGTTAACAACAACAAACTGATAAACAATGCTGAGTCTCGTACGGGAATTTTTGAGTATCTGGACTAGACAAAAAGAAGATCTGGATCTGAATTCTGTCTCTTCCCTTAGTAGTGGAGTAAGTATTTGTTGGGGCTCCACTTGCATCATATGTCAAAAGGAGATAATAATGGCCTGTCCCTCAAACTTACCCCATTTTTGGCTAGATAATTCCTGTTCATTGTACAGGTGTTGCTGAAGGTTTTCTCTCATGATGCCATGTCTTAAGCGCATTGCATCTGCAGCTCTTAAGGAGTTAAAAGAATTTGTGGAATGCTTGAATGAACCTGTTTTATTGGACGGTCATAAGAATGGAACGTGATAACAATAGTAAAGTTCCTGGCACTCATTCCCTACTCTTGGCCCTTCTTTGGAAGCTGAACAAAATCCATGGAACTGAGTTTCTTTCCACCACAAAAATAGCCTTGGAGCATTTTTTCCCCTCAGCCATCCCGTTATATCTCAGATTATGATTACTATGCTATGACATAGTAGTTGCTTCCAAAACATTTGACAATGATTCAAACCCCATATATAGGTGGGAAAATTGGGCTATCTCTTTGGAAAGATGTTTTTCACCATAGACTCGAAGTCAAAAAGGATTTCTGCTTATTCTTCTATTAACCAAACTATCAAATTAACATCCTGTTCTGGGAACATTTCATATAGTCAAAGTTTTATTCCAGTTTGGAAAGAAAAAAAGAGTACCAGAAGACAGTTTGGGTAAATTCTTTTCTCAGTCTCCAAGGTTTTCCTGGATAAGATTGTTCCAGTCTACCGCTCACTGGGGTGGCAGGGAAAGAGGCTCAATGGGGTGAATTTGACACTTGGCAATGACTCAAGAGAACCATGTTTCCACTGGGAGACCTACTCTGTTTGGAAGCTGAGTTACCGATCATTCTGATATTGTAAAAACTGTTTCCCCACTTCCTTCTGCGCTATAGGTGAATGCCCACTCACTTTAAACATTAGTAGGAATCTGAATTCTGGCAAAGAGGCTGTTGGTCCCACAGGAGGTTCAAGACTTCAAAGGAACAGAGGAGCATTTGCATAACTCTCCTTTTGGAAGACAGTAGACCGCATTAATTGTTAATTTATTTGCCCCCAGAGTAAATATCTCCTGGTAACTCTTGGTCAGGCAGATAAGGAGGGCTCAGGAAACTCATGTAGGAGTCTGGAGAAAAAAATAGAAAGTCCTGAAGGTGAAGGGGAAAATAAAATAAAGAAACACCAAAGAAAGCATCTTTTCCCACTTAAGCTTAAGTAAATGAATGGTATAGCAGTAGAAGTTTGCATTGTAGAATTTATCTAATGGCATTAGCATATTTGAATTTGCCAAGTTGCCTTTCTTACCTAGATATAACACTATTCCACTGTCCATGTAATTAAAAAAAAAAGTAATAATAATTCTTTAATTATTTGAAGAGATATTGTCAGTGATCTTTCCTACCTCTAGTTATGGAAATTATTTTAGTTTTTAAAAATAGATTAATTAAACATAAGACTATTCCACAGTTTTGTTTTTTTATTTTGGCTCTGTGCAAATTACTTTTCTGGAGAAGATATTACACCTCAGCATTTACTCTAGAAAATTTCAATGCACTATTATCTCATTATCAACAGGGTCATGAAATATTAACAACTAATATTTACATAATGCTTTATAATTAGGATATATATTTACATATTTATTGTATCTAACCCTCTTAGCAACACTATAAGAAAAATATTATTACACATTGAAGGAACAATCTTACAATCTTAGAGAAGATAATGACTTGCCCAGGGTCAACGTACCTGAGGGCAGAGCTGGGATGTAAATCCTTCTGGTTCCAAGTTTAATTCTCTTTCCGTAGTATTTGTTGTTGTAGAGTTGAAGATAAAGGGGTGTGATTGTCTTCAAATGAGAAGATTTCTATATATCTGAATTGCAGAGTTGGAAGAAGCCTAAGGGATCTCCAAACCAAAACTCCCTTAGAGAGATGAAGATGAAATGTGTACAGATCATTATCGGGAGAGCCTGGTCTTAAAGCAAAGCTTCTTAACATCTATGTTAGTGTTCTTCCTTATTGCACGGCTTCTCTTGCATCTGGACTTAGTCATGGTAATAAATGGTATGTATGTAGGTATGTGAAGGAGCGCAGGTGGCACAGTGGTTAAAGCACTCGGCGGCTAACTGAAAGATTGGCAGTCCAAACCCACCAGCTGCTCCATGGGAGAAAGATGTGGCAGTCTGCTTCCGTAAAGATTTATAGCCTTGGAAATCCTAGGGTTGCTATGAGTCAGAATCTACTTGAGGGCAGTGGGTTTGGTTGTTTGTTTTTTAATTGACTCCACAGCAACTGGTACTAGATGTAGATATGTATTATTTATTTTAATTCTTTCTTGCTTTACTTCTCAATCCATTATCTTCTAGAAAGCCAAGAAAATATTTTTCAGTAGAAGAGACGGCTTTGAAAAATTGCCTCGTAAATACTTAGAATACCATAAACTTAGGTTTTATATTGTAAAAATCATCATTTTTCTATCTTGGCTAAAAAATAAAATCAGGTGTCAGAGTTCTCAATAGATAGTACACTTTTTTCCTTCCACCTCTTTCTTCCTCCTACATCCCTTCTCAACTTTTCAAATTTTCAACTTATTTTTTCCTAAGGTTTCCAGTATTTTCATATAAATTGTGCAGGGTGCCAAATGTGGGTCCATGGACATTACTGTAAAAATAAGAAGTAAAAGAAAGAAACTGACCAATTTGTGAGATTATTGTTGTTAGGTGCCGTAGAGTCGTTTCTGACTCATAGAGATCCTCTGTACAAAGAACTAAACACTGCTTGGTCCTGGGCCATCCTCACAATTGTTGCTGTTTGAGACCATTGTTGCAGCTACTGTGTCAGCCCATCTCTTTGAGGGTCTTCCTCTTTTTCACTGACTCCCTACTTTACCAAGCATGATGTCCTTCTCCAAGGATTGGTCTCTCCTGGTAACATGTCCAAAGTATTGAGACGAAATCTCTCCATACTTGCTTCTAGGGAGCAGTCTAGCTGTACTTCTTCCAAGACAGCAGTGCATGAGATAGTCAATATTCTTCTCCAACACCATAATTCAAAAGCATCAATTCTTATTTGGTCTTCTTTGTTCATTGTCCAGCTTTCGCAAGCGCATAAGGCAATTGAAAACACCATGGCTTGAGTCAGTGCACCTTAGTCCTCAAAGTGACATCTTTGATTTTTAGCACTTTAAAGAAGTCTTTTGCAGCAGGTTTGCCCAATGCAGTACGTTGTTTTGTTTCTTGACTGCTGCTTCCATCTGCGTTGATTGTGGATCCAAATAAAACGAAACCCTTGACAATTTCAATATTTTCTCCATTGATCACGATGTTGCTTATTGGTCCAGTTATGAGGATTTTTGTTTTCTTTACCTTAAGATGTTATCCGTACAGAAGGCTGTAATCTTTGATAGTCATTGGTAGGTACTTCAAGTCCTCTTCACTTTCAGCAAGCAAAGTTATGTCATTTGCATATCACATGTTGTTAATGAGTCTTTCTCCAATCCTGACGTCGTGTTCTTCATATAATTCATCTTCTCAGATTATTTGCTCAGTGTACAGATTGAATAAGTATGATGAAAAGGATATGACACTGATCCACACCTTTTCTGATTTTAAAACATGTAATATCCCCTTGTTCTGTTTGAACAACTGCCGCTTGGTTTATGTACAGGTTCCTTATGAGCACAATTAAGTATTCTGGAATTCCCATTCTTCACAATGTTATCCATAATTTGTTATGATCCACACAGTCGAATGCCTTTGCATAGTCAATAAATCACAGGTAAACATCTTTCTGGTATTCTCTGCTTTCAGCCAAGATCTATCTGACATCAGCAATGATATTCCTCGTTCCACGTCCTCTTCTGAATCTGGCTTGAATTTCTGGCAGTTCCCTGTCTCTGTACTGCTGCAATCGTTTCTGAATTATCTTCAGCAAGATTTTACTTGCATGTGATATTAATGATATTGTTCATTAATTTCTACATTCTGTTGGATCACCTTTCTTTGGAATGGGCACATATATGGATCTCTTCCAGTCAGATGGCCAGGTAGCTGTCTTCCAAATTTCTTGGTGTAGATGAATGACCCCTTCCAGAGTTGCATCCATTTGTTGAAACATCTCAATTGTTATTCCATCAATTCCTGGAGCCTTGTTTTTCGCCAATGCCTTCAGTGCAGCTTGGACTTCTTCCTGCTCATATGGTACCTCCTGAAATGGTTGAATGTCGACCAATTCTTTCTGGTACAGTGACTGTGAATTCCTTTTGTCTTCTTTTGATGCTTCCTGTATCATTCAATTTTTTATCCATAGAATCTTTCAATATTGCAAGTCGAGGCTTGACTATTTTCTTCATTTCTTTCAGCTTGAGAAATGTTGAGCATGTTCTTCCCTTTTCATTTTTTAACTCCAGGAAAACCTGGAAAATTTTTGGGTAAACAAAGAAAATGCTTTCTATTTTTTGGGTCAACTTGGACTCACTCAAACAATAGCATGTGACCTTCTTTTCCCAGCCAAGTGACTCATTAAGTTAGTCAAGGTGGGAACATTGATTTATTGGAGTGGACATATTTCATCATCAGTTTGGATTTAGAAAGTTTTGCTGTCCTGTACTGTCATAAAACACACTCTGCTGGGTCTTGCAGACGTTACAAGGAGTATAAGATGAGGCAGTGCTTTCCAATAAAGGCCATGGACCTTGGTGGTGCTAAGGAGTTACTGCAAATCCTTAACATTTGCAGCAACTAAAAAAAAGGAATCACATATTTATATGATGGATATGCAATATGTTCATGCAGTTTTTTTCTTCCTCAGCTTTCTCTAATAAGAATTCTTTTGTTTTGGGCAGCTGTTGATCCTGGGTCTTTGTGATGCTGCTCAGAAAAGTGAGTAGAACTATGCCCTGGGAAGGGGCCATTCAGAGAAAATAATAAATCTCTAAGGTTGGGAGAAGGGAGAAAGAGTGAGAGAAACAGAGAGAGTGGGATGGAGAGTCAGGGACAGAGACAGAAACAGCAACTTAGGCTGAGCTTGGAGCAAGTTCAGAATAGTTAAAACAATAAGACTAGAAAGTTAAGGCAATAGCAGGATATGAAGGATGTGAGGACAAAATCAAGGAAAAGAAGATTTTAAGAAGGCTTGCTGAATGTTATCAATGGCTCTCCTTTGACCTTCTCATGGAGTCTTTAAAATGATTTAAATTGTTTTGTAATAGGGTTTTATATTTTTCCAGGTCTGGTATCGCCCATGAATGAGCTACTAAATGTACACGTCATGGTACATTCAGCCACTTTTCCAAAGTATGTAATACTCTAGTGATCAAAAACAGTTGCAGCAGTACATTGACAGGTAACTGGCAGAAATTCAGGTTGATTCAGAAGAGGACGTGGAACGAGGGATAGATATCATTACCAATGTCAGATGCATCTTAGCTAAAAGCAGAGAATACCAGAAAGATGTTTACTTGTGTTTTATTGACTATGCAAAGACATTCGACTGTGTGGAGCATAACAAATTATGGATAACATTGCGCAGAATGGGAATTCCAGAACACTTAATCGTGCTCATGTGAAACCTGTACATAGACCAAGAGGCAGTTGTTCGAATAGAACAAGGGGACACTCCATGTTTTAAAATCAGGAAAAGTGTGTGTCAGGGTTGTATGATTTCACCATACTTATTCTATCTGTATGCTGAGCAAATAATCTGAGAAGCTGGACTATATGAAGAAGAACACAGCATTAGGATGGGAGGAAAACTCATTAACAACCTGTGAAATGGAGATGACACAACCTTGCTTACTGAAAGTGAAGAGAACTTGAAGCACTTACTGATGAAGATCAAAGACGATAGCCTTCAGTATGGATTACATCTTAACATAAAACAAAAATCCTCACAACTGGATCAATAAATAATATCATGATCAATGGAAACAATATTGAAATTGTCAAGGATTTCATTTTACTTGGATCCACAATCAATGCCCATGGAAGCAACAGTGAAGACATCACATGACGTACTGCACTGGGCAAAATTTTTGCAAAAGACCTCTCTAAAGTTTTTAAAAGCAAATACGTCACTTTGAGGACTAAAGGTGCACCTGACCCAAGCCATAGTATTTTCAATCACCTCATATGCATGTGAAAACTGGACAATGAATAAGCAAGAACAAAGAAGAATTGATGCCTTTGAATTATGGTGATGGTGAAGAATATCGAACATGCCAGGGACTGTCGGAAGAGTGAACAAATCTGTCTTAAAAGAAGTACAGCCCGCATGCTCCTTAGAAGTGAGGATGATGAAACTTTTTGTCATGTACTTTGGACGTGTTATCAGGAGGAACCAATCCTTGGAGAAGGACATCATGCTTGGTAAAGTAAAGGGTCAGCGAAAAAGAGGAAGACCCTCAACAAGATGGATTGACACAGTGGCTGCAACAATGGGCTCAAGCATAACAATGATTGTGAGGACGGCACAGGACCAGGCAGCATTTTGTTCTGTTGTACATAGGGTCGCTAAAAGTCAGAACTGAGTGGACAGCACCTAACAATAACAACAACAGTGATTAATAAAATAAAGTGCATTTAAAAGTGCTATTAAAACATCAATAGTTTTATATCATTTTTTGCTGAATCAAAGTATACTATATTTCTATCATAAGGAGAAGGCAATGATTCTTTTTTTGAAAAGAGTCCTCATACTCAGATAATGGTTAAAAGCAACTATATTAGTGGCCATGGAATAAATCTGTAAATCTGCATTGATTATGTAAATGCAAAGATTTCATATTATCAATCTTGATAATATGAGGCTTGTTTAGAGCAAGTTGAGGTGACAAGACACATATTTAGGAGATGTTGTTTCATTATTTCTAGATAGCAAATTAAATATATGAGGAAGGAAAGAGTCATTCTGTCAGAGGTGGTCAGGGCAGACTTCAGTGAAGAGGGGAGTGGAGTTTGATGTACAGGTACTGTAAGTGGTAGGTTCAGAAAGCAGAAAGAATGGAGCAGGACAGTCTAGGAAGAAAGACATGACTAAAGATAGAGGCATTTACCCAGAAGGAACATCAATTTTGCTATTTGAAGCATTTTGGTCCTGGATAAAGTTGCAACATCCTCAGTAGAAAAGATTGCCGTGATGAGGCCAGTGTAGGTTTTTACTCTTGAGAAGTCGATGCTGTCAACGTGGAGCCTGGGGTCTTGGTTAGGACTGGAGCAACTGGAATTCTCATCCACATTTTGGGTTGGGGAAAAGGATGTGAAGAGCTCATTTGGTCACAACTAGTAAAGTTTAAAGTATCAGGCCCTATGTCATTCATTTCCATTCCATTTCCTGGGGACATACACAAGAGTGGCCATTGCTGTATTAATGGTACTAATAAAAAGCTAGAAACAGTTTAAATGTTCAACAATAGGAGAAAAGTCATATAAATTGTGTTATCTTCCTTCAATTAAATATATACAGTAGTTAAAATGAACTAAAACTGTGTATCAGCATGGTTAAACCTCAGAAACACAGTATGAAGTAAACAAAACAAATAGCAGAATGCTGTGTACAGCAGGATACCATTTGTATAAAGTGTGAAAGCATGGAAACAACGCAACATACTGTTTGGTGAGGTAAACCTATGCAGTGATGGTATAAAAACACGAAAGCTGCAGAAACATAGCAACTTCTCCAGGGCAGGAGAGACAGGGAATGAGATCAGGGAGGAGTACTCAGAAAACTTCAACTTTAACCTTTAAAAAATCTACTATAAGTATGTTCATTTGATATATGGATTCTGTATACTTTTATATGGTTAAAAAAATTTACAAAATTAGAAAAAAATTACATAAAATATAAAATGCTTATTAAAAATAAGCAGTCCCTGTTTCTCTCCTTCATACCTCTATTTTGATCCCTCAGAGGCAAATGCTCTGAAATTCTTTTGGTATTTATGGGCAGATTTTTAAATAATATGCTTTTTTTTCTTTATGAGTTTTAGTCATAATCTACCTATACCTAATTGTCATTGAAGTTCAGCCTCTCTCACCCCATGGATGTTCCTCGCATCATCTTAAAACAGATGTCTTATAGTTTGAGATTAAACATTTAGTGGTTATTATGACCATATAAATATTATTTATGGCTGAGATAAGAAATATTTCTTCCTGGTACAACCCTTTATTTTTCCTGTAGTTTCTCATTGAGTTATGTTCTCTTTTACTGATTTTCTATATAGCTACTGGCATTTTCCCCAGTTTTTCTCAACAGGTTAATAGAGTACCAATTTACAAATTCTCCAAATCATCTGACAGACAAAATAATTAGTTTCCTTTTTTCTCTGGAGACCTCCCTCCTGCAAGCTTGGATTCTCCAGCTTATTTATTCTATTGATGAGTTCATTGTGTAGAGAATTCTAGTGGGAAATCATTTTCCTCAGAGTTTTTGAACACATTGCTCAATAATCTTATAGTTTTCTATGTTCATTGCTGAAAAGTCTCTTGCAATTCTGATCTGTGATTCTTTTTTTTTTTTTTTGGTGCTTGTGTCAGTTGCTTTTCTTTCCTGAATATTATTGAGATCTTTTCCTTACTCCTGGTGTCCTAAACATTCATGGTGATGTGTCTTGATGTGGACACCTTTCATTTAGTCTTAGACACTAGCAGATCCCTTTCTGCTGGAGATAGTAAAACTTGTTTGTATTTTTTCTTTGATAATTTTTTGCCCTCCATTTTCTATTTCCTTATCTTCTGGAACTCCCATTGCATACATACATACTGGATCAATTCTCTGACTTTCTTAACTTTTCTATTGTACAATACTTTATAATTTAACTTCCAATCCTTTTGTTGGATTTTTCTTTCTGATATTTTATTATTATTATTTCCAAGAAGGACCTTTTATTCTCTGACAATTTTTGTGGTATCTTTTACTTGTTTCATGGATGTAGTGTTTTCTTTTATCTCTCTGAAAAGTAATTTTTCATATTCTTCCCTTATTATTTTCTTTTCCTATGAGTTCGGTTCCTTTATTTTTCATGTTAATAACTGGTGATACCAAAGCTAAGCTTCCTATTTTTTTTAAATTTTTTATTGTACTTTAGATGAAGGTTTACAGAACAAATAGTTTCTCATTAAACAGTCAGTACACATATTGTTTTATGACATTGGTTAA
>NW_004444076.1:5933905-5961993 GCF_000243295.1 Trichechus manatus latirostris
GAAGCTACTTTCTCATACCCCTTGTTCGCTGGTCTCCGATAGGAGTCCAAGATGGCGGATCCACGCTGAGTTAGCTGATAGAGGACCTCTGCATGAATCTATCCTCACTCTCCATTCTCTGTCAGTTTCTCACTCCATTTGGTGCTTGGCTGAGTTCTTTATCTCTTCATTTGATGTTTTAGGGTTTCAGGATTGCTATTTTCTCTGTTTTGCTTAGTTTTTCGGATCTTTGCTATGGAGGGACGGCGTGGTGCTTCTGCCTAGAGTGCTATGTTGCCGGAAGTCTAAGCTTCCTATATAAGAGCAAGGCACTCAGAAGTTGTTTAGAAGGTCTCTGTGTGTGGGAAAGACTTGTACACTAGTGAGCTTTCCATGCAAAGACCAGAAGAGGAGCCAGTCTTTTCAGTCGAAAGCTCCCAAACGTCTGGATCTGTAGAGCTTCTTTCTGGGTTGCTCAGGTTCTCCAATCTCTTGCTTAGAGGAAATAGTCTGGTTGCATGTCTTCTGGCATCAGAACATCAGTGGGACCTGGAGACCTCACTGTTCTGTGTGCTAACTTTCATTTAATTTCCTTGATTCAGTCCATCCCCTCATCTCTGCTTGTTGCTTGTGTCTCCAAGTTGAGCCATTCTGGCTCAGTTTCTCCAGACTATGAAACCCCTTCTCCTCCCTTGGTCTGGGAGACTTACTAGCCTAGCTGAGAAAGGATGGGAAGGGATACTGTGTGTCTTTTTTTCAGGTTCATGCCTTACCACGGACCTTCAAAAATACTTGGTGCTTAGTTCCTGATCCTCCTGGATTTTGCTGGGAGTTTCAGATTGCTTCTTACTGCAATACATTTAGGATTCCATATCCTATGTTTCTTAGTCTGTCCCCATTTCTATATCAGCTTTTCTATTAAAAAAAAAAAGTTGACATCTTTCATCAACTCTTCTCGCTTCCCACTTCTCTTTGTCCTTAGGGCTTTATACATTTTTCTTCTTTTATTTTTATTTCAGTGGGGTTTCTGGAGGAACTGAAGATAAATTCGTATGTTTAATGAGAGCTGTGAGTAGGGCAAATTACCTAATCACTCTATTCCTCAGTTTCCTTGTCTAGATGATGGGGACAATAATAGTACCTATCTTACAGAATTGTTGTTACATGTAAAGGGCTTAGAACAAAGTTAGCACATGGAAAGCTCTCAGTAAGTGTTTGCTATTGTTATTTATTACTACATCATTCAATTTGCCATGTTTCACCAACAATTTTCTACTTGGCTCTTTGTACTTCTCTTATAACACATAGTTAAAAAAAATCTATCTCAAATTAGAGCGTTAGAAAGAAACTAAAACAGTGCAGGACACATGATAGGTTCTCAACAAATGCGTTTGCTAGTTCTGAATCTGTGTTCTTATTTTCTCTTCCCAAGTAGACACCAAGCACTTTGTGTATCTCATAGGGCCCAATCCAGTGCTTATATATACTGGTTGCTCCAGAAGGTATGTCGAGTTGAACCAAGCTGAGTTTGTATTGGCATCTCTTTTTGGAAACAGGGCTGTACTACAAACCTTGATTTGATGTTGTTGTTAGGTGCCATTGAGTCCGTTCTGACTCATAGCCACCCTGTGTACAATAGAACAAAACACTGCCTGGTCCTGTGCCATCTTCACAATCTTTGCTATGCTTGAACCCATTGTTGCAGCCACGGTGTCAATCCACCTCGTTGAGGGTCTTCCTCTTTTTCACTGACCTTCCCCTTTACCAAGCATGATGTCCTTCTCCAGGGACTGGCCCCTCCTGATAACATATCCATAGGACATGAAACAAATTCTTACCATCTTTGCTTTTAAAGAGCATTCTGGCTGTACTTCTTCCAAGACAGATTTGTTCATTCTTCTGGCAGTCCATGTTATACTAAGTATTCTTCACCAACACCATAATTCACAGGTGTCATTCGACTATGTGGATCATACCAAATTATGGACAACATTATGAAGAATGAGAATTCCAGAACACTTAATTGCACTCATGAGGAACCTGTACATCGACCAAGAGGCAGTCGTTCAAACAGAACAAGGCGATACTGTGTGGTTTAAAGTCAGAAAAGTTTGTATCAGGATTCTAACCTTTCACTATACTTATTCAATCTGTATGCTGAGCAAATAATCAGAGAAGGTGAACTATATGAAGAAGAACACAGCATCAGGATTGGAGGAAGACTTATTAACAACTTGCGATATGCAGATAATACAACCTTGCTTGCTGAAAGTGAAGAGGACTTGAACCACTTAAACTGATGAAGATCAGAGACTACAGCCTTCACTATGGATTGCACCTCAACATAAAGAAAACAAAAATCTTCACAACTGAACCAGTAAGCAATGCCATTATAAAAGGAGAAAAGATCGAAGTTGTTAAGGATTTCATTTTACTTGGATCCACAATCAACACCCATAGAAGTAACAGTCAAGAAATCAGATGACATATTGCGTTGGGCAAATCTGCCACTAAAGACCTCTTTAAAGTGTTGTAAAGTAAGAATGTCACTTTGAGTACTAAGGTGGCCCTGACCCAAGCCATGATATTTTCAATTGCCTCATATGCATACAAAAGCTGGACAATGAGTAAGGAAACCTTGATTTAGGTATCAATTAATTGAGTTAAAAATATAGAATAATATTGACCAAAACTATGGTAATGCTGCTTCAAAATCAAAATATTTTGAAGGAACATTTTTTACCACTTTATTTCTGCCCAATGAATGTCATAACAGAATTCAGCCAGAAAGGCATTGCATTGTGTATGCTGCTATTCTTTTATGTTTCATGCATCTCTTTAGATGAATTTGTTTCAGTTCAGCTTGCTCACCATGCTATTGAATTTTTTCTACTATATGAATCTCCTTAGCAAATTCGAGTCTGTGAAAATGCTGAAATGTTTACTTCTAAGATTTCCTGATTTGGGGTATTAAATCAGAACTCCTTCTTCACTTATTCTTAGGGGATGGATGCCATTTTAAATCCTAGCTCAGTACCCAGGAAGAGTGGTACTTTCTTATGACTGTTTGGCACAGCAAGCCATGTAGATACGTATCTAGTATTCAGGATGTGCAAACTGATGTAGCCCAGGTTCAAGATGGTCCCTACTCTATAAGCTTCCACCAGGTATTCTCTGCTATAAGATCAGGAAACCCAAAAGTAATCATTTGGGATACAGGCCCTGACACCTCAAGAATCCCTAAAGGAAGGGTACCTAAGGCTGTGTGCCAACCCATGAGGAGGTCATCATAATGGAATCAGAGGAAGTTTCTGGACTAGACTCTGTCTTCCTTACTGAATATCAAACACGGTATGGATGGCAGGATATGTGCATATGCTTCTTTCCAAAGTATGTAAAACATAAATGAAGACATAAATTTCTGTTTCTATAGTCAATTCTAAAATGTCTGAACAAACTTGCACAACCTTGCCCAAGTTTTCATGTGAAATTATATATAAAAGACATTTTAAATTGCTTTAGGACATAGTCCTTTTATGGACGTAGTCCATAGTCCTTACTTGACTACTTTTCATGTCAAGTGAGGTTTAGGGCAGGTTGACTGATGCTGCAGAGGCTCATATGTGGGAGAGAATTAAATTAGATTCTAGAGGCTAAATTCTGCAATTTGTGAAAATAGCCCAATCCCACCTTTTCCCCACTAGCCTTCAAAAATTTTCTAAACTGTGTATGTTCTTCTGTGTAGGTGATCTTTTTGTTTCTGGGCTCAAGCCTGCGTGAGCAAGCCGACTGCATGAAATAGGAGGCAAAGCTGTCCTAGATGCTCTTGTAACAGACATACCCCCTTTCCTTTGCTCTAAGGGAGAAATTAAGCCTGAAATCACATACTTAAAACATCAATTATAAGACTCTTTGTTCTAGTCAAATGCATTCTGAGTCTAACGAAACTACTCAGGTTGATTTAAATTAGTAGGGCCTAACCCTTCTTACTGAGTCCAAACAGTGGGACACTAGAAATGAGTTTCTAGTATTTTCTAGAACTTGAGTTTCTGGACTCACTCCTGACTTTAAGACATACTTGTCAGCATTATAGAAAGAAACTTCTAGCCAGCTAAGAGTGAGTGTGTTTTTAGCTTCCTGGAGAAGCCCATGGAGACTGTTGGCAACTTTAACAGAGCAAACTATAAACCTGAGAAACAAGGCTAACTAGAAGGAGCTCACAAAACTATAAATATTTATTTATAGGCCTGGCCAGTTATGCAAGTATTTGGCACATATGCTTACTCCTACAACAGACATCAACAATAAGTTGTGGTGCCTCTCAAACCAATACTTCCATCAGACACTGCCAATGGAGTGGAGATGGCATGTAACAAGAAGAAAGCTTTGGCCATTACAAGGTCAGCTGGCCATAGCTGACAGAGCTTATGTGCTGAGGGGGAACACTAGACTGCTTTTATTGTTCACAGCAAAATAATTGTCAGTCTTTGCAGATGTACATTTTAAAGGGAACTGAGGAGAGTGACAAGCCTATGCATGGGGACAGAGGTAACATGCCATGGCCTCAGTGAAGGATATTCTATAGCCTGAGAATTATCCTTCACTCTGCTGTCCTTGAATGGAAAGATGGAGAAGATTGTTGGTGATTCCCTTTGCAACAATGGCCATGGACACTGGGTACCTTTGTGGAGTTTAAGAGCCATAAAATTTAGATGAAAGATAAGGCCAAATGAACCCTCACTTGTTTTCTGGATTTCGTTTTCTCTGAGGTTGAGTAACCTCAAAATTATAAATTACTTTAACATTCCTGATCAGATAATGTTAACAATCAACAACTGATTGTTGTGTGGGATTCACACATATTTTTCTACGATCAAAAGGAGCTGAACATTCCATCTGAAGAGCAAACTATTAAAAAGTAACAGAGAATTATCCAAACAATACAATGTCTGATCAAGATTATGCATTGCATTTCAGATTAATACTGACGTCCAAGCAACCAATTTGTAGGCTTGTAATATTTCCGAATCCCACTAAATGCTAAGCAATTGCTCACTTTCTAGAATGCCTGGGATTTTTTCTTATTTACCGTATTTTCAATAAGAAATGCTTCATTCTTTATGCTTCAAACAACATTTGTGGTTATTAAAAAAAAAAAGACATTCTCTTGATACCTATTAATGAGGTCCATACTCTAGAACTCAAGAAAAACCAGCAACAATAATTTTCTTGCTCTGAAGAGGCATTTTATGCCAATATCGAAAGATAGACTCAACTATTCCAGGAACAAACCAAGCTCTGGGAGGATATGTGTATATGCTCAGTATCCCTAATAAATGTGACACTTGAATTAAGCTAATTTATTCAGTGCAAACATGAACTTGAATTACTGAGTAATATTTTAATGTTGTTCTGAGGAACTTTACCTAGCAGAGTGAATTCTAATTAGAGTATGATGAGAAAAGGCACTTAATTTGGCTCATTGACTAGTCGCTGTTAAGAAAATAATTGGCATTGTTTGGAAGTCGCACGGAGGGCTTCACATTAAAGAATCATTTCAACAAACAGATAACCAGGTGTGCTTTGGAGTGAGCGTAAGTGAGGACTGAAGGCCCTATTTCTCTTGCTCATCCATGAATGAAATTAAACACTGCTGGAGGTATTTAAAAAAAAAACAAAAACTCTACTTGCAAAGCACATCTTTGGTAGAGCTCCAAGCTCTTGCTCCCCTCCATTCCCAACATCATCCTCTGGGCATTCACATGCAATAAGAAACTATTTAAAAAGTAGTATAATAGTCTCCCTGTTATTTTTAGCCTATCCATTAACTAAAAAACATTTATTTAGGTTTTACCAGTTGCTCAGTAGAGTTTTGATTTTTGGGACACAGTTGGCATGAGTCAGAAGTGATTCGATGGCAACTAACAAGAACAACAGTTAAGAAGCCACAGCCCTGTTCTCTGGAGGCTTTCAGTCAATTGGGAGAGATTGACATATAAACTGTCAATTAAAACATAGTGTGATGACTGCGTTAACAGGTGGGCCAGAGGGCTGTGGTCACTTCCTACATCCCAAATGAGGTAAACTAGTATATCCAAGGTGATTTCACATATCTCATTTATTGTGTTTTCTCAAATTATAAAAACTATGCTTAGAATATAAAGTGAATCTGAAAAATACAGTGAAGCTGCATCAGAAATGTAGTTCGCTCATATAAATTCTACTATTCCTTTTTAACACCCTTTTTAGTCTTCATAGAAATTTTCTTTGACTTCCAATCTAGGGAAGGAAAAAAAAAAAACCCTCTTCAATGGCCCTCACTCACAACACTATAAATGTGTCCTTCAGAGCTCTTGTTACTGAGACACTTTTACATTAGTGTGTGAGATTATCCAATTAACATCTGTCCCCCACACTATTCTATAGACTCCATCAGGGCAGAGAACTCAGTCTCTTTTTAATTCACTTTTGCATCCAGAGTGCCTTGCAAAGTGCTTGTCCCACAGTAGATATTTAATGAATATATGCTGGATGGACGGATGAATAAATAAATGAAATAGAGATACTAGATAGAAACCTGTGGCATAAGTGATGGTGGCTTGGATTAAGGAAGTGATATTGGAGAAAAGTGGATGGATTTAAAAGACAGGAAAGCAGTGGGTGGAACTTGGTTATTGATTACATGTATGGTGTGAGGGAAAGAAAGGAGACAAGGATGACACCGAGATATCTGGTCTGAGTAACTGGGAAGATGGTAACGCCATTCCTTGAGACAGATTGATAAATTATATCCCAGTGCACTAAAAGGACTTGCAGATATAATCAAAGAACAACTGTCACTAACTGGTGAGAAATGAAAGAAAAAGAGAGAGGCACTAAAACTCGGGAGATCAGATATGTTCCAAATAGTCTTCAGGAGAATTAGAAAGAAACTTTGCACCTTGATTTAGGGAGACATTTCATAAATCCACTGGTATTAGTTTCCTGTGGCTGCCGTCACAAATTGCCTCAGATGTGATGGCCTAATGCAACAGAAGTTTATTCTCTCACAGTTCTGGAAGGTAGAAGTCTAAAATGAAGATGTCAGCAGGGACATGCTTCCTCTGAAGTCTCTAAAGAAGATCTTTCCTTGCCTCTTCCAGATCCTCGCATTGCTTGGCTTGTGAAAGTAGAACTCAATCCCTGCCTCTGTTTTCACATGGCATTCTCCTCTCCCCATGTGTCTTCTTATAAGGACACCAATCATTGATGTTAGGGCCACTCTAATCAAATCTGACTTCATTTCAATTATAGGATCTTATTTCCAAATAAGGTCACAGTCTGAGGTTTTGGGTAGGCATGAATTTTGGGGGAACACTATTCAACCCACTACACTGTTCAAGATATTCCTGTGGACAAGATGGAGAATTATGACTGGAATGAAAAACTTTACCAAAAGTATTGACTAATGGATTTGTGTCAATTTTTTTACTGCTTAATTGAGGAGCCCTTGAACCACTAGTGTATATTATTTTCATCTATGATTTGCATGTGGAAAAAGAATGTGAGTGTGGCAGACTCCTTAAAGATCTGGGTCAAGCATTTATTGGCTGTTTGGCTTGAACAAGTCACACATTCACAGTTCAGACTAGATAACTACCAACCTCTGGGTTCAAATATTTATAACTGAATATAACAAACTTTCTTTCAGCTAAATAGCTGAATTCATAAACAAGAGAAATAGTGGGGAGCCAGAAATGAAGAGGAAAGTATAAAAATGTTATGCATGTGGCCTAGTAGCCCAAGATATGGCTGTTTTGGGGATGAGACTCTCAGGCATAAAAGGTAGTGTGCTGAAATTTATCCCTCTACATACATCATGGGTCAACAAAGCCACTACACGCTAAGTGAAAATGTGGGTCCAAAAAATCTCCCAAAAAGGAAGCTAATCTGTTACTAACTAGTCTCTGGGTAGGAAAAACAACTCCTTTAAAAAGAATTCACAATCATGATTCTGTATCTCTTGTGGATTGGGAGTGGTCTGAGAAATGGAAATAAGAATTGGTGATAGGCCAGTGACACCCCTGAGATGCCTAGAAGAAGCAAATGTAAAAACTGTTCTGGAGAGATATTATTTCACCCCAGGCTGTAAAGGAGACTCAGAGATAAACTTACTGAAGACAAATTCTTGGTAAAAAATATAAAACTACCAAGGAAAAAATCTACCATGAACTAGAGTGAGCAGACACACACATACACACACACCCACACACACACACCCACACACAAATGGCAGAATTAGATTCCCAAGCCCTTTAGAAAATTACATAATTAATAAAAGCTATAAATAAATATTTTATATTTAATTTTTTATTTTAGAATGATATTATATTTACAGAAAAATTGTGAATATAGTACAGAGCCCCCGTATACCCTATGTTCAGTTTCTCCTATTATTAACATCTTATATCAGTGTGATACATTTGTTACAATTCATGAACCAATGCTGATACATTATTATTAACTAAAGTCCATATTTTAGTCAGTTTTTCTTTCTTTCTTTCTTTCTTTTTTTTTTTACTTTTTACCTAACGTCCTTTTTCTGTCCCAGGATACCATTGTGGATGCCACATTACATTTATTGTCATGTCTCCTTACGTTCCTCTTGGCTGTGACAGTTTCTCAGACTCTCCTTGTTTTTGATGACCTTGACAGTTTTGAGGGGTACTGGTCAGGTATTTTGTAGAATACTGCTCAACTGGAATTTGTCCAATGTTTTGATTAGACTGAGGTTATGTGGTTTGGGGAAGAAGATCACAGAGGTAAAGCATTATTTTCATCGCATCATATCAAGGTGCATATTAACAATATGATATCAATATTGATGTTAATCTTGGTCACCTGACTGAGATAGCATTTGTCACGCTTCTCTATTGCAAAGTTACTCTTTTTTCCCTCCCCTTTTCCCACAGTGAACTCTCAGGAAAGAAGCCACTATGCGCATCGCATGCTTAAGGAGTAGAGAGTTAGGGTAGAGTAGCTACATAAATTACTTGGAATTCTCCTGGGCAAGAGATTTGTCTATTCTCCATTTATTTATCCACTTGCTTTTTTCATTCATTCATTTGTATCAGTATGGACACATGTACATTTATTTTATATATTGTGTTATACATCTAATACTACTTTATATACTTTGTTGCTCAAGTTGTTTATTGTTTCAGCTTTGGCCATTGGAAGCTCTTTCAGTTGGCTTCTGTGTCCTTTTGACATACCCCAACATTGTGAGGTTTTTTTTTGTTTGTTTGTGTGTTTGTTTTGTTTCTGTTTTTTGAGCATGTTGTTGCTTTCTGGCACTACAAGATGCTCCAGGCTCGTTCAGTAATAGAAACTAAAAAGCAGTGGAAAGAAAATTTATAGTGTAGAGATAAAATAACTGTCAATCTAGACCTCAAGTCTGAGCTCAAAACAAATATAGCACAAAATAAGATTGTAGCATGAAATCCAAGTACACAGTGATCACACTAAAATTAAATAGACTTAAATTGCCAGTTAAAAGATATAGATGATCAGAATAAATTTAAAGAAATATTGCTCCATGCAGTTTACAAGAGACCTGCCTAAATCACAAGGATATAAAGAAATTTAAAGGATAGAAGATCTAGGATTTGATCTAAAAAATATATGCAAGGCCTTTATACAGAAAAGTACAGAACTACAGAGAGAGATAAAGGTAAACTATATTAAATTTAGAGATTGATCTATTCAACGTGAAGAGGCAATATTACTAACCACATGATTATGCCTAAAATTAAACTAGAATATTAAATTTAATTCTAATAAAAAATACTGAAAGAAATTGATTTGTTTGGAACAAAATCAGTAAATATAAAGAAAAACAAGTGTAAAGACCAGTCAGAGCATATTTGATAAGTCTTTCTAAAGTAATTTAGTCAATAAGACAGTGTGATTTGGGTTCATGAAAAGATAAATAAATGACTTACTAGAAAAAAGATCACAGAAACAGATCTACTCATATATGAAAACTTGGTTTGTAACAGGTCGCATCAAAAGCAGTGGGAAGACAACGAGTTGTTCAATAAATGGTCAGAGAAAAACTGCATGCTCTGGGAGAGAGACAGTGTGGTGTGGTGCTGAAGAGCAAGGTTTTTCGAATCAGAGGGAAGGCTTAGTTCTTGGCCCAGCTCTACTGTTTCCTAGCTATAGGTAACCTTATGCAACAGTTTTCTCATCTTTAAAATGATAATAATAATAGTATTGATCTCACAGGATTGCTTGAATATTTAATAAGAAGAGCACAACACCTGGCCTCTAGTACTTTATCCATAGATGGCTGCCAGTACTGTGGTGGAAGGCAGGTAAAAGTGTATGAAAGAGGTGGCAAAGGCAACTTGGCACCAGATTTTCACCGGCCTTGGACATCTTCAGACTTTATCCTGAAGACTGTGAAAAGCCACTGGTGGCATTTGAATAAGAAAATAAGCTGAGGAGGCCACTGCGGAATTGCAGGTGTGAAGGGATAAGGGTAAACGTGAGAGACCTTACTAAAGGGGCTTAGTCAGTGTTTGATGATTAATTACAGAAAGAGAGGGAGGGAGGTCAGCAGATGACACTGGGATTGCAAGTTTGAGTGAATCAAAGGGGAAGGCACTATTATTGATATAAATAAAAAAGGGAGCATGCAAAGCTATTTTGGAGATAATAATAGTTTTAAAAGAAGCTTGAAAAATAGTATTAGCTTACAAATTTCCTCCCTATCCCCCATTTCCCACGAGGTCCAGTAGCACTGCAGTCTTCAGTAAAGTGTTGTGAGCCCTCTTTTCGTGTTAGGCTGAGTAATACTGCAAGCAGTACACATGGTTTCTGTCTGAAATACCTGAGTTTAAATCCTGCCTCTGCCAACATATTACCAGTCTCAGTTTGCTCATCTGTCAGATGGGGGTATAATACCTACTGCATAGGATTCTTGTGAAGATTTAAGTGTGGTTTGTTGCAGGTCCATGATCTTGCTTAGAAATGTGCACTAGGCCTTTAATCAGAGAGGAGGATGAATTGTTGCCAAGAACTCTAAAGTGAATGGGCTCTCAGTTGATTGTAGGTTTATAGAAAAATGATGAAAATTTCTGGTTTAGACTGTAATGAGGAGGTTCAAAACAGCAATTCTTCTTTCACATGGTAGCAATTTAGCTTGAGCAAGTTAAAGTACTGGTGAATAATTGATTGCAAAATATGCATTATGATGTGCATAATTTAGTTAAATAAAAGCTCATGAAAAAGTCATCTTCAAAAAGAAATATATTAACTCAGGCTATAGGCATGGTGTTTCTGTTTCCAACATCTCTTGAAACTTGAAAGCATAAACAAACTCAAGGAAATTGACAAACACTTATCTGAGGAGAAGAAACAACCAGTTGTATGTACATGTGAAAGTTACCCTATATAATTGTTGTTGTTATTGTTGTTGTATGTGGTTGAGTTGATTCCAATTTATAGTGATCCTATGTGACAGAGTACAGAGTAGAACTGCTCCACAGGGTTTTCTTGGCTGTAATCTTTATAGGAGCAGATTGCCAGGTCTTTCTCCTGTGGAGCCACTGGGTGAGTTCGAACCCCTAACCTTTAGGTTAGCAGCAGAGCACTTGAGCACTTAACTGTTGCACCACCAGGGCTTCTTACCTTATGTAATTAAATACTCTTATATATTCTGTATATCATAGACACTGTATATATCCAAAATATTATTTATAATAGGTACTTTATAATCAGTCTAAACCATATTTTTGGTAAACACTATATGTGATGTAAAAATATACATATTCCTGAAGTAGGCACCATATATTTTACATAACCATATGGACTACATATCTTAAATAGAATATATATATATGTACTTACGTGTGTGTGTGTATGTATATATATATATAGCCTACATAGTTTATACTATATATCTAAAATGTCCACCTTGTGTATAGAAGTCATGAAAAAAGTGTATCTAAAAGCCATTTTGCACAACTTAAGAAACTACATTCACCTTACCATGCATATTACATGGGAGGTAAATATACCACATATACCATATCTGTAAGAAGACATATACAGATAGATAGATAGATATTACAGATATTATAATAGGAATTTTTAAAAATTCTCATAAAAAAGAAGTGACCTACTTCCCTCCTCACAATTATTAATTTGTCAGGGTTCAAAATCTCCAATGAACCTCATCTATGAACCATAAGTATTCTGACCAAAATCAAATAAAAAATTTTAAAATATGTGAACTGGTTTATACTGAAACCAAACATTTACAGTTTATAAAACTTCTAAGCCAAAAAAGAGATTCTCAGATTATTCAAATGCACGAGCTATTGCATGTTGTAGAAATCCCTGGGTCATAAAATACTGTGGGCACTAAGGTCCAGTTAGGGGTGGCTTCATTTCACCTTCAACTTTAACCTGTGCTCTGCTGTCTGAGCTCTGGATCTATTGTAGGCACAGTGCCTGGCTTCCTGGTGGCGTCTGTCAAGACTCAATTGCACTGCAGGTTTTTGGTGTTCACAGGCTTCAATCCCAAGGTCTTGAAATAAGATGCATTGTAACCATGCCTCATGGATGGGCAGGCAGAATAACCCAGGTCTGGGATGCTGGGACCCTTCTGCTTGAGTTCCAGACTGGCCTACGCATGACAGCATGCAGTCTCCTTTCTAGACTGGGGATTGGTATAGAAGCTCAAATTACCTTAATTATGCATTGGTGGATGACAACAATCTCAGAGGGTCAGCAGCACTTCCATGGTTATTGTGACTATCCCAATATTGTCTGTTTTAAGATTTTTCACTTTCCTCCAGGCAACTGGCTGCCTGAATTTTCAGCACTTCAATACATGAATAATTGCACACTTGTGTAGGGTCGTTTTGAGTCTGAATATATTCAGTGGCAATGGGTTTAATGGCTATTTGACAAACAATTAGTGAATACTTGCTTTCTACTAGGCATGGTGCTAGGTCAGGGAATACAAAGATTAATAAAATATAGAGACTGCCTTCCAAAGAGAAAAAATAGCTCATAATGTAGGTGGGAGTTAATATAGAACTAACTGAAGGCTCCAGTCCGGATGCCGCAGGAGGGCAGCCTTCCTGGGTCTGGGGTTTTCAGCTGCTGCGGAAAACATGAAGGCTTCCCAGGCTCTGATTTACTTTTGTCCCTGAGCAAGCCTCTTCCCTGGTTCTGGAATTCTGATGTGAGGCGAAGGAAGCTGTCATGGGGTGCATGAGAGGAGGGGCTGAAAAGAAAAACTAGTCGATTAGAAGGAAGCACGGCAGGGAATGAGTAGAGCCTGTCCATCGTAAAAGAGAACTGCATTTCTTAGAGAGAGAGAGAGAGGAGGCTAACAATGACATAAAGTGACATGTATAATACAAGTGTCACTAGCAAAACAATGAGAACACCAAGGAGAGAGGAATCAAGTTTATCTGGGGCAATTTCCCAGTGGCCCTGAAGGATGAGTAGGATTTCAGTGAGTGAAGGAGGAGAAGGCAGTATGACTGAAGTAACCAGTAAGCTAAATGGGGCTGGACCAGAGCAGACAAATAGAAATGGCAAAAAATGGGATGCGGGAAACAGAGTCTATTGTGAATTTTTCCTGTGCACACTGGGGAGATGTGGGTGGATTTTAAGAGGGAGGGTGGCAGAAACTGAACTCGAGGTTCTCTGGTGCTTTTTCAGGCTGGAGAACAAGCTGCTGCTGGGCTGTATTCCTGGCTGGAACTAAATACGCCGGCAGGCTGCATAACTGCACCATTTGGATCAGTAGCTCCGAATAAAGTGAAGCTATAGAAAGAGGCTGTCTGAAACCCCGACATCATCTATAAAGCTATGGACTCCTGTGGGAACTCTGAAAGTAATCACTTTGATGTTAATTGATGCCAGTTGGAGAGCATTTACAGTGATTTGGAAGATCAAAAGAAAACACTATAAAAGTAATTTTCAAGATCAGACCACATGGCAGCTGATAAGAGGATAAGGGGGAAGAAGCCAGTGCCATCCAAGTCAGTACAAACTACTCTCAGTTATTACTGCAGGGTTTGCTGGTCACCAAGGTCGGCTCCACTTGGGGGCACTCAATCAGCAGGCGAACACGGCTCAGCTGCTGTCCAAGGACACAGAGAACTCCGACTCCAGAAGCCTGTCACAGGGAGTCAGATAGTTAAGGAAGTTAGTCAGAGAGCTCTCAAAACCCTCATCGCTCCCTGCTTCTGGCAAATAGGGGATCACAGCCTGCAGAGTAGAGAAGCCTTAATCAAGGAGCACAGGGGACAATGATGACAGCTGCAGGCTGACAGGGACGGAGAATAGCAGCCAAAGGTTCTATGCTGTCACCATATTTTCCAAATAAAATGCCGGGGCACATACTCTGACGAAGGAGCATTCCAACCTGTAATTTATTTTCGTGGAAAGACAAAGGGAGAAAATATTTGCAGTGCAAATTGTTCTGGAAAATTTACATGGAAAAGAGATGCACAGTCTCAGGGACAAGTTGTATGAAGATGGAGACAGCCGCAGCTGTTGGAGAGGAAGATGCTTCAAGTTGCAGTCCCATGTTTGGAAGGATAGAAGCACCAGGCACAGCAGGGCAAAAGAAAGAGGGTCACATTGCCTAAAGAACGCTTATCATTGAGTATGCATTCAATAAATATTTATTACTGAACAAGTAAATAAATGGCAACAGACTACATAAAGAAAATCTGCTATAGGAGAAGCAGATAGAAAATTGCTTTCCCAGGCTTTAGAGAGAGAATTGCACTCATGCTCCCAGGCCTTCCTTCTCAAATCTTGAGGCCTGAGCAGGAGCAGTGGTATTACCGGGGAACTCGTAAGAAATGCAGAAACTCAGGCCTCACACCATACCCCCTGAGTGAGAATCTGTATTTTAATCAGCTCTCCAGATGATTATGCTGTTAAAAAAAAATGATCAAAGCACAAAAAAATTAAACCATATAGGGTGTATTCGAGCAGTTAATTTGTATTCATGCAGGGAAAACCTCCGGCTCAGAGAAACAGAGGACTCCATCTTAGGTTGGTTAAAATGAGAGTTTTAAAGTGAAAAGGAGGAGATACAGAGGAGCTCTGGTGGCACAGCATTTAAGTGTTCAACTGCTGTCTGAAAGAGTGGCTGTTTGATCCCACCCATCTGCTCCCCAGGAAAAAGACCTGGCGATCTGCTCCTGTAAAGATTACATCCTAGGAAACCCTATGGGGCAGTTCTACTCTGTCACATGGGGTTGCTATGAGTTGAAATCAACTCAGTGGTACTCAACAACAACAGCAACGTAAACATAATTAAACCATGTTTGTTTCCTTCTGGAGGTTGCAAGGCGAAGGCTATGACCTGGCTGAGATATTTCGATTACTCAGGAAATTCCGAAGGATTAGAATTGTCTTTTTAGGGTGCAACGGCAAATAGTAATTTACTTTTTGGAGAAGTTAAAAAACTCTTTGCATAAAGTGAACTTTAAAGGATTCAAGGTTAACAACTGTTTTGTCACAGAGGGGGTTTGCAATTTCATGGTCACCTTGTCTGCAGTCTGCACCCTATCTCCTTGTTAGCAGTCAGGGTGCATTCCACATTGGTCAGTGACCTTTGTGAATTTCCTGTGTACTCAGAAGAATCCATCAGTTTGGACCTCAGTTTCCTTTTTTATTAACAGTGTCCACATTAAAGTTTGAGGAGCACTGCTCTAATGGAGTGTCCCAGTGATAAGCAGTGAAAAGGACAGATGGATGGTGTCATGGATTGAATTGTGTCCCCCAAAAATGTGTGTCAACCTGGTTAGGCTATGATTCCCAGTATTGTGTGGTTGTCCTCCATTTTGTGATTTTCCTATGTGTGATAGACCGTAATTTCTGCCTGTGGTTAAAAGGATTAGGGTGGGATGTAACACCCTTGCTCCGGTCACATCCCTGATCCAATATAAAGGGAGTTTCCCTGGGGTGTGGCCTGCACCACCTTTTATCTTACAAGAGATGAAAGAAAAGGGAAGCAAGCAGAGAGTTGGGGGACCTCATACCACCAAGAAGCAGTGCCGGGAGCAGAGCTTATCCTTTGGACCCTAGGTTCCTGCTTGGAGAAGCTCCTAGTCCAGAGGAAGATTGATGACAAGGACCTTCCTCCAGATCCAGCAGAAAGAGAAAGCCTTCCTCTGGAGCTGATGCCTTGAATTTGGACTTCTAGCCTGCCAGACTGTGAGAAAATAAATTTCTCTTTGTTAAAGCCATCCACTTGTGATATTTCCATTATAGCAACCTTAGATGACTAAGGCAGATGGGGACCCAGGATGTTGGGAAACAGTCAGAGTACTGGCTTATAAGAGAGCTAAACAATCATTGTCCTCAGGCTAAGGGGACAGACAGTCAAAAAATCATAGGTTTCATGAGGGGCAAACATATAAGATGAAGGACAGACAGAAACAATCCCTGGCATGAGGTGATCATAGTCACAAGTTGTATGAGGGACAGAGCAGGCACAGGAATAGATAAATGAGAGTTGACCAGTTTCAAGGGTAAATACACAAGTGTTGGTTGGTACATTTATTTATTTGTTAATTCATACTCTAATCATTTATTAAATATTCTAGGGTGCCAGGCTCAGCACTAGGTACTGGAAGTAAAAACTGAATAAAGTTCAGTTCCTGCTTTCATGGCGCTCAGTTTATTAAGATAATTGTTGTTTTGTTGAGTCAATTTTCGACTCACAGAGATCCCATGTGACAGAGTAGAACTGCCCCATAGGGTTTTCTAGGTAAAGCTGTAACCTTTATGGGAGCAGATGGTCAGATCTTACTCTTGCATAGCCACTGAATGGGTTCAAACTGTTGACCTTTTGGTTAGCAGCTGAGCACTTAACCATTGCACCACCAGGGCTCCAATTTTGAAACTACCTTTTGTGTATCCTAGACTTGAGCAATGTGTAAATATACTGAGAAAATGGGAACCAGATTTCTCACTATTATAGGTATTCTCGTGTGTGTGTGTGTGTTTGTGTGTGTTTGTATATACACACACAGATATATTCCTCAACTATGCCCATTGAGATGGTCTAAAAGCCACGACACAACAGTTGTAATGAGCACACCTTGAGCCCGGATCTGGATTTCTAAATATCATTCTCTATTAAAAGGAACCAAGGATTTTTGGAGAAAAGGATGACCCCAAGGCTGGTGCAGCAAAACTAGAAGTTAATTCTGGAACATGTTACTGTGCAAGAAAGTAAGGAATTGTTCAAAGAATAATGAGGACAAAAAAACTGAGGGGGACAACAGAGACAGATTGAAGAGATTCCCACAGACCAAATCTGGGATAATTTGGACATCAAAATAAACAATAATAATATGCCTCATAACCAATTGATTGAAGACTTGGTGGTGCAGTGATTAAGAGCTATAGCTGTGAACCATAAAGGTCAGCAATTTGAATCTGCCAGCCTCTCCTTGGAAACCCTATCGGGCAGTTCTACTCTGTCCTATAGGGTCCCTATGAGTTGGAATCGACATGACAGCAATGGGGATGGGGTATAACCAATTGAATAAAACAAAAAATCCATGAGTCATAAAAATGTAAATAAATGATAAATAAATAAATGGTAGAGAAAGGGAAACTCTTTCCTTCAGCAGAATTGGAACTATTAGATAAAAAAGAAATGATGGCATTAGAAAGATATTAATGGATGCTAAAAGTAGAAGGTTAATGTTTGATGAGGAATAAGATATTTATATAGTCTCCAAGTATCTCTAACCAAATTACTTACCAGTTATAAAAGGGAAAATAGCAAATTCATAGTGGAGAGACCTGGTAGAGATAACTTAAATCAAGTGATCAAAGATATCATTATCAGTATTGGGACAAACTGACACTATGTGGCTACTGTGAGGGACATACTATCGCTTTCATAGTATGCCTGCCAAAATGCATAACCTAAGTCTAATCATGAGGAAACATCAGATAAATCCAAACTGAAAGATATTCTACCAAATAATTGCTCTGTACTCCTCAAAACTCTAAAGGTCGAAAATGATGAAAAAGGACTGTGAAAGAATTCCAGATTAAAGGAGACTAAAGAGATGTGACAAATAAATGAAATACATGATCTTGGATTTGAACCTGCATGGGGAAAAGCTATACAGAATATTTTGGGGGCAGTTGATGTATTTTTTACTATGAATTAGAAAATAGATTGTTATTGTTGTTGTTAGGTGCCGTTGAGTTGGTTCCAACTCACAGTGACCCTAGGTACCACAGAACAAAACACTGCCCAGTCCTGCACCATCTTCACCATCATTGTTATGCTTGAGCCTATTGTTGCAGCCACTGTGTCAATCCATCTCTTCAAGGCTCTTCCTCTTTTTTGCTGACCCTCCACTTTACAAGCATGATGTCTTTCTCCAGGGACAGATCTCTCCTGATAATATGTCCAAAGTATGTGAGATGTAGTCTCACCATCCTTTCTTCTAAGGAGCATTCTGGCTGTACTGCTTCCAAGACAGATTTGTTCCATCTTTAGGCAGTCTGTGGTATGTTCAATATTCTTCGCCAACACCATAATTCAAAGGCGTCAGTTCTTCTTCGGTCTTCCTTATTCATTGTCCAGCTTTTGCACAAATATGAAGCAACTGAAAACAAAGTTTTGGGTCAGGCACACCTTAGTCTTCAAGGTGACATCTTCGCTTTTGAACACTTTAAATAAGTCTTTTGCAGCAGATTTGCCCAATGCAATGTGTCTTTTGATTTCTTGACTGCTGCTTCCATGGGTGTTGATTGTGGATCCAAGAAAATGAAATCCTTGGCAACTTCAATCTTTTCTCTGTTTATCATGATGTTGCTTAATGGTCCAGCTATGAGGATTTTTGTTGTCTTTATGTTGAGGTGTAAATTTACTAGTTTTGGTTAATTATACTTTGATTGTATAAGAGAATGTCCTTGTTCTTAGGAAATATACATCGTCCTTGTTATTAGAAAATACATACACTTAAGGGTAAATGAAAAAAATATCTTCAACTGATTCACAAATGGTTCAGAAAAGAAATATATTCCCCATATATATATGACAAATTGTAAACAAATGGTAAATCTAGGCAAAAGGTCTACAGGACTTCCTTGTACTATTCTTGCAATTTTTTTGTAAGTTGAAAATTAGATGAAAATAAAAATTACCCAAAAGGTGACAGTATGATTGCAATTGGGAAATGGCATTTAGGGGATTTGGAAACTTCTAAAGTGTTTGAAATTTTTTGTTTCTTAATATGAATATTAGATGTTTCTTAATCTCAGTATTAGGTGCACGTATGTTTATTTTATTATTATGCTTAAAATTCTCAAAATATGTTTTATACTTGCTTCTGTAGGTATGATTCATTTCATAAAAATAATGAAAAGAGACACTGAAGGTTAAGTAAATATCAAAGATGACACTATTTATTTATGGTGAAGTCAGAGATAGACCCCAAATCTCTGGACTTCCTCAAGTTCTTTTCTCTGTCTTGTGTTGAGAATCATGATAAGGTTAATATGCACTTGACCAGAGAAACTGGAAACACCCCAGACTGGCCCCAACCAGCCATCCCTCTTCACATAGTCCTAGAGGGAAATATGGAGCCCTTGTGGTGCAGTGGTTAACAGCCTCGCTACTTCCCAAAAGGTTGGCGGTTCAAATCCACCAGCTGCTCCTTGGAAACCCTATGGGGCAATTCTGCTCTGTCCTACAGGGTCACTATGAGTCAGAATCTACTCGACAGCAATGGGATTGGTTTTTGTTTTTTCTAGGGGCTTACATGTGACTACAGAGGCAGATGCGTGACTTGAGACCCACAAGTCCTGTGAATATAAACAACTTGAGAGATTCGTGCCTGTGGTATCTTGCAAGCTTGTCCAGTCATATAATTTCTTTGTCTGCTTTCTTATTATATAACTATAAAAGATGTCACCAGTACATTTAAATTTTCCTGTAGAGAGGAAATATGCAGATCATAATGAAGGTATGAATATGCTTGTAACCATATGTTTGTTCTAACAAAAAAATGTGCCAGTAAAAGAAATGTTCCATTTTGAAGTTTTCGGCACTGTGTGGTGGTGGTGGGCTGAAACTTCCATGGTGGGTTTTTTTTTTTCTTCTGGTTTTTCTTCCCCTTGTATTAACTTTACATTTTTCAATCTAAAAGTTTCTATACTACCACCTCCTCCCTGCCCCCCACCTTGCTCCTTTGTATTAAAGTGAGGCCTGAAAACACATTCTAAACAATGTCATATTCCATATACTTAGAGACAAAGGAAATGGTTGCTTAGCAACAAGGCCCTGGTGAAAATGTGAATATTCTTTTCCTTTTCCTTTCCATTTTAGGGCAATGCTCAAGAAGCTGTTTGCAAAGAGATCCAGGGCTAGGAAAAAAGTTCTGCCTAAAACAGAGAAGGATGAGGAGGAGAAGGAGAGCACTAAGTAAGGATGAGTTGTCACAATCCAGGTGCCATTCTCAGTGGCAAAAGGAATAGAAAGAAGGAATTGGAGAGACTTGGACACAGGCGAGACAGAGAGCATTATCTTTCCACTTTCCTTCTGGTTCCCATAACATCTCCAAAACAATCTTCGATTCCAGTCAGCTAGCTAGGAATGAAAGGCACAAAGAGAAGCCAACACACACTGTCAGCCAGTCAAAGCTCTCCTGTCTTGAGGGCTTTAAGCACAGACTGGGAGAGGCAGTAGCTGAAAGCATATTTTGTGTGTTATTAGACCTCCTTATAAGGACTATCCAGCCTCTATGGCATGAGTATTGTTATATTTCAATGAACTTTGGATTAGCGGCATTTTCCCACATCATTAAATATTTCATGAAAACGTGATTGTTCAGAAGCTTATGTTATAGATATCACATGATTGAATTACCCATGCCTTACCTTGAATTTATTTATTTTGAGCAATTTGCTTCAACATGTTGCTTCTATGAATTAACTCTTATATAACTCTTTATATCTCAGGAAATTTACATATGACAGGTGGCTAATAGTAAAATTAATAGGTCAAAGTTTTGAACCCTTTCAATATTCTTGATTCTATAGATCAATTACTTTTCAGAAAGCTTGTACTAATACCAATAAATTTTTATGATTTGATGGGGAATAACATGTCAATATTTTATATAACTTTTATTTGATTACTAGTTATTTACTTATTTATAGTGCATTCCTAAATCTTCCTTTGTAAAGTTTCTGATCATATTATTGCCCATTTGAGTTTTTGCCTTTTTTTATTGATTTATAAAACTCTTTACATACATACACATACACACACACACGTACATTCTTTTAAATATCCTTTATACAATGACAACTGAAATAAAGAGTGGGGGCACAAGAGGAGGGACAAATATAAAGGATATTTATTTGAGGTCATACTTATTGAAACTGTATGTTATTTGTCATTTATTTTATTTTTTGATATACAGACATTTTAAAGAGTTTTCATAGAAGCCTAAAGAACACCGTTGAAGAACAAAATTCCTGGCATCTGATTGTCTGTTTGAATATTGACTCTGCCATTTCTGTGCTGCATGGTTTTGGTCAAATGACTTTAACTTCTTTCTGCCTTAGTTTTCTCCTTTATAAAATGAGCACCTTAATTGCACCGAACTCATGGAGGATGATGAGATTTCATCAAATTAATACATAAAAAACACATAGAATAATTCTTGGCAATTCTTGGCCCATGCTAAGCACTCAATAAGTTAAAATAGCTAGTATCATGTCACAAATGTATTAGTCTGTTTCTTTGAGGTTTATTTCATGGTTTTATGTTCAGATAGTCTACATCTGTGGAAAAACTGTAAAGTATTCATTTACATTTTGTTCTGTTTTCTTCATTCTTTATTTTTTTTACATTTAACTCTTTAACTCATCAGAATTTATTCTGACGTATTGCAAGAGGTGAGTTAACTTGATTTTTCTCCCAAAGGCTCAATGTCCCCATTTGTCAAGTAATACACCTCTTCTTATTGGTTTATAAAATTTCTTTAGCATTTTTTATATACACTTGGATCTGTTTCTGAATTATCGGTTATATTCCATTGTTCAGGCTTTTTATTTCTATCCAAGTGCCACATTTAAAAAAACGGTAAGTTTTAGTATTTAGTAGGTCAATTCTGATCTCATCATTTTCAAAATTCTCTTAGCTATTTTTAACTGTGAAGTAGTCCAGGTGAGCTCCTGAACAATTTTAATAAGTGAAACATATCATTGGGGTATGAAGAGAACTTCATTGACCTACAAATTGATTTAAGAAGAACTGACACTTTGGAAATATTTTCTCCATTTACAAAATTTTCTTTTATATTTCTCAATAGTTTTATTGTTTTTTTCATAAAGCTTCCTACATGTTTTTTAATATTCTTGCAATTTACTTTTTTTTTTTTGCTAATTGAAAAAGCAAGTTTCTCCCCTCTTGTAACAAACTAGATGTAAGAGGAAACAAGTGATGGTCATGGGTGGCATTTTGACCTGAGTTTTAGTCCCTTATAGTGTCTTTGAGTGTTCTTTTAGTAAGATGCTTTGATTCTGACAGGGACTACTTGTCAAACCTCACTTAAACTTGAAACGGGGATACTCTGTTTCTAAAGAGTTGTGTTTTCTTTTTTTTCTAATTAATTTAACACGTTTTAATTGTGTTCCAACTACACATGCAAGGTTTTGTTTGCAGAGACATAAATAGTCCCTGCTGTATAGACCTTACATTAGATAATTGATTTAAAGACAGCTGTGATAAGTATAGATTGCTCTGGTGGTGCACAGTTAAGTGCTCGACAGCTAACTGAAAGGTTGGCGGTTTGAACCCACCAGCTGCTCTTCGGGAGAAAGATGTGACAGTTTGTTTTTGTAAAGATTACAGCCTTGGAAACCTTATGGGGCAGTTCTACTCTGTCCTACAGGGTTGCTATAAATCGAATTGACTCGATGGCAGTGAGTTTTATGGATTTGATGATAAATATTAGGGAGAATGGCCTGGCCACAAGAAGAGGGTCTAATTTGGGACACTTATGTGGGGTCAGGGCAGGTAATCTCTAGGAAGTGAGATTTAAGTTTAGCTCTGAATAATAAATAGGAATTACCTCTGTAACATGTGAATGTTCCTGACAGAGGACTGGGTCAGAACTCAGGGTATTTAAGGAATTAAGACAGGGCCAGTGTGGCTGGCAAGTAGAAATCGGGATTGAGGCAAAATTGGCATTAGATGAGTTAAGCCATTGGGGTAAGTCCAGGTAAGGTTTTTAACTTTAAGAGGAAAACAAAAGCCACTCTGAAAAAAATTAAAAACGGAAAAGCTAAGAAAGTATCTAATGCATTTTTCCTCTTAGAAAGCAGGATAATTCTCCTTGGTTATACTGCCATAGTCCTTGAGGAAATAGTCCTGTGATATTTAAACTTCTTCAGCCTTGAGAAAGGAAAATCTTGCTTCTTCCCAGCTTTCCTGACAGAGTTCATTGCCACAAACCAGGCTAGTGTCTGTCACAAGATGGAAATTACCTAAGGCATCATTGACTTACAATCTTGTTTACTGTTCTCTTGTCAGTACTGATCATAAGCAAACCTCGGTAAACCCCCTTTGTAAAAGGACTGTCTGTGGAACAAAGGCCCTTCTGTGAAATTCAAGAATGGTGAATGCCAAACAGGCTTATGTAATGTTAAATTATCAGAAGGACCTGAAAGACAGAACATCCTGTATTTGAGGCAAGTTAGGGTAGAGTTTCTCTCAACTTTGGCACTACTGACATATTTTGGCCAAATAATTCTTTGTTGTGAGGGGCTGTTCTATTTACTGTCGGATGATTAACAGTATCCCTGACCTCTACCCACTAAATACTAGTAGCACTATCCCCAGTTGTGAAAACCAAATGCTCCCTGGGGGCAAACATTGCCCAGTTGAGAAACACCGATTTACAGAGACTATAAAAAGCCTTTGGTTTCCCAATCAAAACGATTCTACCCATTTTTGTTTTGCCATGAATTCATCCATACCATAACATTTCATAAATGAGATTCACAGTTATTGATAACTGCTAACTCTCCTACAGTGTATAAAGCATTGTCATATATATCTTTATATTCACTACTTTCAGTAAACATTTATTAAATACCAGCTTTTTGTAGGCACTCTGCTAACTGCTAGGGCTACAATGTCAAATGACACCTCGTTGCAAGGGGCTGAGCCTACTGGGGAAAGCAAAAAATAAATAAGTGAGAGAGTGCATTGCAGGAGTCTGATAAAAATGTGACAGAAGTCGGCTGAGAGATGAGAAGAAAAATGGTTAGACTCCCAAGTGAGGGGTGGAGCTCCCAGGAAATGATAACTAGTAGCGATGCTTTTGTTGAAACCAGAAACATGGGCAAGTATTTTTCAGGCTGATGAATCTGGCAAGTGGTTGGGAACTTCAAGACTTGAGACAATATTCTAGATCGTGTATTATGATCATCTCTGTTTTACCGATGTGGAAACTGAAAGGTTAACCATAAAGCTTAGGGTCATTTAGCTAGATGATGACAGAATTAGCCTATTGATTTAACTATTTCTTAGATTAACACTGCTTCACTTTTCCAGTTGAATATAATGGGGTAAGAGCCGCTCAGAGAATACTCTTGATCAATAAACCAGTTGCTGTGGAGTTGCCTCCAATTCATGGCAGCCCATGTGTTTCAGAGTAGAACTGTAGTCCATAGGGAAGTAGATTCCCAGGCCTTGCTTCTGGGGTGCTTCTGAGCGGACTCAAGCTTCCAACCCTTTGGTGAGCAGCTGAGTGTTAACCATTTGCACCACTCAGGGATTCTCAAAAAATAAACTACAGTAATAAAAAATGCTCCCTTACATTAAACCCACCCACTGCCATCGAGTTGATTCCGACTCATAGTGACCCTACAGGACAGAGTAGAACTGCCCCATAGGGTTTTCAAGGAGCCGCTGGTGGATTTGAACTGCCGACCTTTTGGTTAGTAGCCAGATGCTTAACCACTGCGCCAGCAGGGTGCCTTCCTTACATTAGTATATTTCAGATACTACATTCATAGAAATCTCTTGTGATATTTCCACCAACACTGTCAGTTAGGCAAGGAATGCATTATCATCTCTGCTTTATAGACAGAAAGAGGAATCTTGTTGAGTGTGTTTAAGTATAGTGCTGGCAAAGCATGCCTGCCCTTCTCAGCATGGATATATAGTTCCCACAGGGCAATGTAATGGTTCATTGTATTTTAGCTTGTCATTGTATTTTAGCACCAGGATACTGCCATCATCCTGCTATCCTTGAAAACAGTTCAAGTTCTGCACTTAGAACTGAAATTATAGTGTCTCAAAGCTAAATTTAAAAGAGCAATTTACTGCTGTCCCCATGATGAAACAGAACCAACGTAATAAAAAATTTTTAAAGATTATTCTGTACTTTGTACAGTTGCTAATGCAGTTGTATGACTCATATGGAGCAGCAAACCATCTGTCATTATGAAATATTTAGAAAGTGGAACAGTACTTGGCCAGAGGTAGTACTCAACAAATCTGTGTTAGATGAGAAGATGGATACAAAAGCGGATGGATGGATGGGAGAGTGGATGAAAGGATGGCTTCTCCCAGAAATAAGAGACAGTGACCTGTTTCTCAACAACATGGCTTATTTGTCTAGCTTCACTTTTCTGCCAGGGATGTTCCCAGCTCTTGTTGAAAAGAAGGACAAGGAAGATGAACAATGTTGAAATGAAGGGCAGCCTTTTAGATTGGAAATCTTCCTAAAGGAGGGGTGCTCACAACCCACTCTATTATGACTCTTATGACTCTAATTATCAGACTCAAACTTGGACCTCCCACTTCCTTGCTGTCATATCCAGTTAGTTACTAAGTCTTGTCACACCTCCCTTTAATGGGGCATTCCAAAACTGTCCCTTACTATTTCTTTTCTTGTCTCTTTTACTCAGACACCTATCACGTCATTTTTGGGCTGTTACAATATTTTCTCAACTGGTCTATCTTCTCCTTGCTTTTCCATTTTATCTTGAGCGTCATATATAAACTAAAATTTAAACACTTCTTTTGTTGTTTCTTCTGTCTTTCAAAACTTTCAGTGGCTTTACATGATAAAGCTAAAATTTCTTGTTCTAGCATACTAGACCCTCCCATAAACAGGTCCCTAAGTTACCAGGTTCCTAACTTCCTACCTTACCAAGCCCCTTCTTACTTTATCTCTGTATAAACCCATTCAAACCTGGATAGTGTCTTTATTGCACACAGAACATGCTTTACATCTCACTTCTCACCTTTCATTCATTTGTCCAATACTTACGGAGAAGCTTCTGTGTAGGCTGTGTAGTAGATAGTGACTATTTAGAAAAAGACAGGATATGAAAAGGCAAAACTCCTGCCTTCGAGGAGCTCAGTGTTCTGGGGTATATTTAAACTATTTTATTAAAGCATTAACACACTGCAATGAATAAGAAGAAGATCCTGGAGGAGCCCAGGGTAGGGATACCTCAGACTAAATTGATAACTTCCTTCTTTGAGGCATATTTGTTTCTCTGCCTCAGCTCTTCCTTTAGTACAATTTTACATATACCCTCTTTTTGTAATTATCCATCATCCCTGTAGCCAAGGATAGAGTCTTATTCACTTCGGGCTCCTAAGAACCCAGTTCAGTGGCAGATCAATACACACTGACACATAAGACTGTGGGTAGTCACTGATTGCGCACTCTCTGACAGGTACTATGCTAAATCTTTATACACGTTTTCCCAGTAGATATTCACACCAAAGTAGGTATTATTAACATAGTTATAGTATCTGTATTTTAATAATGATATCAAATAGTTTGTCCAACAACTGTTAAGTGGAGGAGCCAGGATTAGAACCCAGGTCACTGTGATGTCAAAGCCCATGGTCTTAATCACTTCCAAATACTAAAGTATAAATGACCTAGTGATGAATGAGTGAATGTTCCTCTCTGTGGATGGCCCCTCTTCACTTAAGATTTTATAAAACCTTGGAAGAAGTCATGTGCATTCAAATTTTTTTTTCTCTTAAAAAAGAGAGTTATTGAAGTTGAATAGAAATGTGAAATTAGTCATTCTAGTGAAGTCACAAGCTCCAGGCACATGCAAGGTGTTAAGACAGATAAGAAGTGTGATGAGCACTAAACATTGATACTGAAAGAGTTGGGAGTGGAGGCCATGTACTTATCTAGAGAGGAATCACGTTATGTTTTCTGCTTCATGTGACCAATAAAATAACGGGACAAGGAGTGATAATTCTAGGGGAAAGACATGGTTGTGTTCTGGAGGATTCCATCAGGGTTCACTCTCCCCCCAGCCAATACAGCTGCCTTGCTTTGTCCTTTCTGTTCAGAGAGGTAACACCTCATTCTTCTCTAGCTGCAGAATCCAAGGGACAGAATCACAAAGGAGGCAGCTTGCTTGTACAGAGGGACAATTAACTGCACTGGGTTTGGCAGGATTTGGCAGCAGTCCCATATTGGCCACTGTAATAAGGTAAGGAAATGAAAATTATGTTAATGAACAATGCTGGTCAGTTAGCTCATTGTGACGTCCCTTCACCTGAACAAATCCTTGGGTACTAGGAAGGTTTTGTAGCCTTTGGGGCTTTTAAAATCCTCTGATGATGTTGGCTTGGCTGAAGCAGCCATCGAGGATACACTCTAGGTCAGAGCTATTCAGAGGAAGCAGCTGTCTTAAAGTGGAAAGAACATGGAACTTGACTTCAGGATGCGCAGGTTCTGACGGTGGCTTGGCCTCTTACCAGCTGTGTGAACCTTACTGAGCTTCAACTTATTGTCTATAAATGGAGATAAAATGTCTGCAAAAAGGTTATTTTGATGACTAAATACAATTTTACTTATGAATGGGTCTACAATATGAGACACACTGAATATTTTTTCTTGTCTTTAAATGACCAAGTTGAAGACTCCCTTCACCTGTATCCCGTAGATTTGAGTGGAGACTGGCCTTTGCTGACTGATGGAAACAAGTGAATTGGATGAAGATCCAAATATAAACAAAATAATAAAAGCAAAAAAAAAAAAAAA
>NW_004444076.1:5962093-5972861 GCF_000243295.1 Trichechus manatus latirostris
AAAAAAAAAAAAAAAAAAAAAAGAAAGGAATAAAATCCAAAACTATTAATGTATAAATATCTCCTGCCTCTTTCCTTTCCCTCAGCCACTAAGGAAAACTCTGGTATTGACTACTCTTTGAGTATACTGTTGGTTAAATCCCTCTTTATAGGTCTGAAGACTTCCTGGTAGTGACCAAATAATTAACAATTTTCTTCTTTCTCTTGTAACTCTGTGTTATTGATAGCCTTGAATAAGTTACACTAAGAACTGAAAATCTCTTCCCCAAAAGATAAATTATATACAGTGCATTAAGAGATGAGGATACGTAATGATTTCAAAATACTGTGAGAACTGTCTTTGTCCAAAACTATGTTTGCTTTCTATTCGAGGAATAGAAAAGGCCTTGCTCATAGCTCTGCCTCAAATCAGGCAAGATATTTGCAATTTTATTTTGTCAAAGTCAACCATTTATACCCTAGGTGATATAATAAAAGGCAGGAGGAAGCTAGCCCTTTGGGCAGGGCGCCCACTCTGGGGAAAAGCAGCCCCTCAGGCTGATGAGCAGAGTGCGGGCTTGATTAAATTACACCATCTCCTGGGTCAGGTGCTTTTACATGAAACCTGAACCACTGTTCCTGGTGGACCTGAAAAATGGGATGATAGCATCCCACCAACCCTTTTAAAGTCTTTGTCGGTTGATACCCACTGAGAGTAGTTGTGGGTTGCATGCAAACCCCTGTATGTCTTCCTCTATTATCAAGTAAGCATGGATCAAGGACTGTTCAGAAATACGAAGAAAAAAACACAGATTAAAGTATTAATACAAGTTAATTGAGTATGTACTATGTATTGACCATTGGGCTAGGTGCTTTAAAAATTTTGTTTCATTGGATCCCCAAAATAGACCTATCCTTTTTTTACAGCTGGAAAAATTATAATTCAGAGGTGAAATAAAATCACACAGGAAACAAATATCAGAGCTAGGTTTTGACTTGAAGCCTTTGGGCTCCCTTCTCATGTCCTCTGTTTATAGCATTATGCTGTCTTACAACATCCTATTCTGTGTGATGTCAATTTTCCTTCTTTCCAAGGCTTCTCCCACATTACAATGTAGGTTAGTCTACTGATTATTCTTCCAGGGTAAATGCATGAGGGATTAAGCTTTTGCTAAAAAAACTGTACAGTATGTTTTTAATCTGGAGATCTTTCTATTTTCATTTTCTGATTGATTATATCTTCACTTGTCTGTGAAGTGAGCTGGTCAGAGAAAATGAGCACTGATCCACTTGACCTACCAGCATCCATTATCAATGTGCCTAATAAGAAATCTATTCATCCATTGCGTCAATCATTCTTTCAGCAAACAAACATTATTGATAACTTATTTTGTTTTAGACTTGGCTGGGCATCATTCAGGATTATGAAGACAAGAAATGTGACTGCAATCAAGGATTTGATTCAAGTGGGGAATATAATCATGAATAGAAATATTTATGATACTTACTTATTCTTAAAAACTCTGCAAAAGTGTTATCTCCAGAAGCCCTTCCAGGTTAAACTAAACCAGAACCAGACGCATTGCCGTTGAGTCCATTCTGACTCGTAGTGACCCTATATGACAGAGTAGAACTGCCCCATAGGGTTTTCAAGGCTGTAATCTTTACGGAAGCAGACTGCTACATCTTTCTCCTGAGGCAGTGGGTTCGAACTGTTGACCGTTCGGTTAGCGGCTGAGCGCTCAACCACTGCGCCACCAGCCTCAGGTTATACCAAAAAAAAAAAAAACAAAAACCAAACCTGTTGCTCTGGAGTCGATTCCATCTCATAGTGACCCTACAGGACAAAGCAGAACTGCCCAATAGGGTTTCCAAGGAGCAGCTAGTGGATTGGAACTGCCAACCGTTTAGTTAGCAGCCAAGCTCTTAACCACTGCGCCACCAGGGCTTCCAGGTTATCCTAGGTATTCATATTTTGTGTTACCACATTACTCGTGCATAATGCTTTGTTAACAGTTAGCTACGTAATATTGAAATTATCTGTTTGTATTTTTATCTCCGGAGTGGAAGGTGTGCTACGTGTGGGCTGGGATTTTCTTTTATCTTTGTCCCTTCTGTACTTTATGCCATGTCTGCCATACATTTGTGACTATGAATAAGTGTGAAACTGAAGTCTTAAAGTACTAAAATAGAATAATGTAACAACTTCAATGGGAGCACAGTGGATTAAAAGCTGCTTAAAAGAGTCGGGGGAAAATTCCCAGAGCAAGTTACACTTAAGGAGGAGGAACAAATAGTTAACAAGCACCATGAGGGAACACTGAAAAGAACTATGAAAGAAGAGAAGGATAAAGGAGATGTAGTCAGAGTTCATAGCATGAGCAAAGACAGCCGTGGAGGTATGAAGGTGCATAGTGTGCTAAAGGAACAGTGAATGATCTGCGAATGAGGGGTAATTAAATATGGATGGGAAAGAGACAATGCTGTGTAGGTATACAGAGAACAGACTTTTTTAAAGGGGTTATATAGAAGGATTGTGTCCCTGGGTGGTGCAAATGGTTAATCTCTCGGCTGCCAACAAAAAGTTGGTGGTTTGAATCCACCCAGAGATACCTCAGAAGAGAGGCCTGGTGATCTACTTCTGAAAGATTGCTGCCATTTAAAACCCTACAGGGCCGTTTTACTCTGAAACACACGGGGTTGTCAGAGTCAATTAACTCTATGGCAACTGGTTTTTTTAGAAGAATTAGAGTTTGAACCATGTTATGTGGGCAGGGAGGGACACAGAAGCTTTGATAAGCAGAGGGCTTACACGTCACATAGGTATTTTGAAAGATCACCTAGATTATTGCTTTTACATGCATTTTTCTGTTCTTTGAATGTTCTTGGGAATATGCAAGGGTAACACAAGGGGAGTTAAGTGGCGAGGAGGCAGTCATGGTGGCAATTGTGGAAGCATTATTGTCTAAACTAATACTTGTATTCTCTTTGTTTACTGTACAGGAAACTATAAGAAATTGGTTATGGGGTTAAGTGTTGTGGATGCAGTTTGGAGCCCTGTTTATTCCAATAATGTTTGCCAAATAAGAAGCTTGTGGGTCATTATTTAGTTTCTTATATTTGTTGTTATTGTTCTTTTTTAAGACCTTGCTGTAAATTCTGATTTTTTAGGATGTTGCTCTTCCACCATGACGTCTTGAAAGTTTTTGGAGCAATAATAATCAAAACACAAAAAACCTTTGTTGTACTCTCTGTAGCCTGTTTTAAGCAGTTTTCCTCTCTCTTCTTCCTCCTGTCTCTGGAGCTGGCTCTAACTTTGTACACTAATCAGTCAGATTCATTTTTCTCTGAGTTTGCTTGCTTGTGTCTCCTGTTGTCAAACCACTGTATGTTTATTGGGTCAAATCAACTTCTCGGCAGCGTTGCTTTATGAAAATAGCATGGGGTTGTCTCATCTGCAGAATATGTGGTTTTATGAAATTGTGTATTTTTAAGTAGAGTTGACCATTGCTACCATGAGAGCTTATCATTAGGGCCAAGAGGTATATACATTATATGTACATTATTATTATAAATCATAAAGGGAGATAAAATTTCTATACTTTACTTGACCTTGTAGAATGTTGACACCAGTAGACTGTAATAAGTTATTATGTATAATATAATACCTAAAGCAACTGCTAAAAAAGCTAGATAGAGATCTTCTCAAAAATACTACAGATAAAATGAAATTTTAGACAATATTCATGTAACCCACAGAAAGGCAGGAAAAAGAAAATACAAATTAACAAATAGAAAAGAAATAAAATAGATTTCATTTATATAAAACTCTTGAAATGACAAAATTATAAAGCTAGAGAAAACCCAGTGGTTTCTAGGAGTTAGGGATGGTTGTAGGAAGGGCATAAAACAAAAAAAAAAAACCTCGTTGCTGTTGAGTTGATTCCGACTCATAGTGACCCTATACTGCCCCATAGGATTTCCAAGCAGCGCCTGATGGATTCAAACTGCTGACCTTTTGGTTAGCAGCCAAGCTCTTAACCACTGCACCACCAGGGTTTCCAGGAAGGGTATAGGTGTGGTTATACAGGGGTAGCTTAAGGTAGTTCTTTGTGGTGGAAGAGTTCTGTATCTTAATTGTGGTGATAGTTACACAAATCTACACATACGCTATACAGAAACATTTAACCAATGTCAGTTTTTTTTTAAATTTTGATGACATAGTTACATAAGGTGTAACCATTGGGGGTGACTGGATGAAGGGTACATAGAACCTCAGTGTACTTTCTCTGCAATTTCCTGTGTATCTGTAATTATTTCCAAATTAATAGTTAAAAACATGTAGTAATAATTAGAAGTAAAACAAGACATTGTATCTCTTTAATCCTAGTCCAACTCTCCTTCCCCTATATTGCATGCCTGTTGAAAGGGCCAATAGCAAAACTTTAGGAACATATGAAAAATCCTCTACATCTTCAAAGCTAGTTTTCTTTTTTGAAACTTCCTGACATATCTGTGGACGCTATTTTCCCTATTACATCTATATTTGCAGTGTCAGACTTCACCCTGTGTAAATTATGCCTTGAAGACTTTCTTGAGTCCCCCAGCCCGACACTAGCATTTCCTTTTTCAGAATTCATATAGCCCTTCAAACTGCTCCCACACCATTTAACATGATCATATACAGTCTAGTGCTTTTCACTGTATCATATTTACTAACCCTATTAATGTAACCAGTTTATAAATTCCATAAGATCAGGAATAAGTGTATGTTTTCTGTCTGTATACCTGGCTCAGAGATATTTGTTAAAGCCTTTGCAGGCTGATAAAATTGTGGCCAGGTACAGTCACTAGAAAGTTGTTTGTAAAATTTTAAAAAGCAAAGCATTCTCAAAATTGACTCAAAATGACGTTTCGGAAGCACATTTCCCAAGGATTCAAATGTTGACCTAAAGCAAAATCTATTTCTTATTGCCAAAATTTTAGCCAGAGCATCACATCTCTTTCTGTTGCAATAAAAGAAAACCTAATTTAAATTGGCTTGAACATTTTATTGGTGAATGTAAATGAAAGTTTAGGGATACTTCAGGAAGGCCTGATCCAGGGGCTAATGATACCACCAAGAATCTGACTACTGATCTCTGTAATTTTCAGCTTCAGAGTTTGCATAGTGTCCCAGTTGTTCCAGCTCTCCCTTAATTATACCACAAAATGACTGCTGCCGTTCCAGTTCTGACATTCATACCACAATCTCCAGAGGAAGAGAGTATTCTAAGAAGAAAGAGAGGAATCTGTTCTTTCTCAGGTTATGAATGGAAAAGCCACTGGGCATTTCTTTGATTCTGAGTTCTGTACCCATCCCAAAATCAGTCATTATAGACAAGGGGATGAAATACCCGAGTCAATTATAGTAAATCATAAACCACTCCTGGATCTGATGATGGGGATCAGTAGTACCCAATTTAAATGGCTGAGAATGCATGGGTAATGATTCCTTCAGTGAAAAAATTTTGGGACTGTTGTTGGACAGAAGGACAGAAGGAGATGTAGATGTTGAGAATGCAACCAATAATGTCCACTGCAAAAATATTGGGGAAAAGCATTCATATAAAGCAGAAACTGTACTGGGGAGGACCTCAGAATCCTTTTCCTTTAGAGCTGGGCCAAGAGTCAGAACACAGTTTCAGCTATGACTTTGCCTTTGTTGAACTGGACAAATCAATTAATTTCTTTGAGCTTCACTTTTTAGACTTTAATTAAGGTGGAGATAATAATGCTGATTCACTCAATGATTGTGAGGATCAAATGAAACAATGATTGTAGAAGGGCTTAAAAATCCGTAATTAGAGTTGAATAAAGATGACTTTGTGTATCTTTCATATATATGCCTATATATTAGTATACTTACAGATGTGTTTATTCTGTCATTTGATATTTTTTCATTTGTTAGAGTTCTTTTTATTAACATTACTGTCTAAAAAACATAAAATAATATTTGTGAGAAAACATGCAACATTTTCTCTTCAGCTATGAATACCACACAATTTTAGTGTTTGTCACTAAAGGAAAGTGATTGTAGAGAGTATGTGTGAGGTGCTTTACATGTACTATCTCATTAAATTCTCCCCCAAATACCATGAGGCCAGTAATATTATCTCCACTTCACATATAAGGTAACTGATGAAGTATCTTATTACACACTAACCAGTTGCTGTGGAGTTGATTCTGACTCATGGTGAATCCATGTATTTCAGAGTAGAACTGTGCTTCAAAGGGTTTTAAATGGCTGTGATCTTTCAGAAGTAGATATCCAGGCCTTTTTTTCAAGGCACTTCTGCATGAGTTTAAACCACCAACCTTCTGATTAGTAACTGAGCTTTTAACCATTTGTGCTACCCAGGGACTCCATTATCACATTAAAAACCAAAACAAACAAACCCATTGCCATCGAGTCAATTCCAACTCATAGCTACCCTAGTAAACAGCAAATCTAGATTCAAATCCAAGTGTGCCTGATACCAAGTCTATACTGTTTTCACAACAGAATGTATTTGATATGAGGAAAATTTAAGTTTCCCTAGAGTGAAGGAATATTTGAGCTCTAAGCAAACACCCCTCCAAAATACAGGCTTTCTAAAGGAATATTTCTGGTGTCCTTAGCTGTTGTATAGCTGTTCAAATGTCTAGTATTTAAGATTTCAAAGTTTAGCCTAATCATCTTGCCATCTGTTATGAAATGATAAGCCCATCTGCCACGATATTCAAGACAGTATCAGATTCCATTTATTCTGTGAGAAGACAAAGACTTTGGAAATACCATGTTTAAACATGTCTGATTACAATATTGTGTTATGCTTAAGAAATTGCAAAGCTACTTCCGTATGGTTGAATAATAGCCAGAGTGCCAGCATTGATAAGATGATGATGAGGCAACCAATTGGAGACTCCAGTTTCCCAAAAGCTGATTTGAGGATTTTCAGATCTGGTATGATGACCCCTGTAGTAATGACTCCTGCTTTATGTTCAATTATATACATTCTCCAGAAGATTTGGAAGTAATATTCTATACTTACGTAGTACTTTACAAAGTGCTTTCAAATTCATTACTTATAATCCCCCCATAATATGAGTACACAATATTATTCTTACCCTCATTCTATCCTTTTCTATTTATTCTATTCATTTTGCATTTTTTTCTATTTATTTTAGAAATAACAAAGCCATGTTCTGAGTGGAACTGCCAATCACATCATGGGGACCAAATGTGAGACAGCAGGGGCAACATGGTGCTATAGGCAGAAGCACCACACCGTCCCTCCGCAGCAAAGATCCAAAAAACTAAGCCAAACAGAGAAAACAGCAATCCTGAAACCCTAAGCATCAAATGAAGAGATAAAGAACTCAGCCAAGGACCAAATGGAATAAGAAACTGACAGAGAACAGAGAGTGAGGAGAGGTACATGCAGAGGTCCCTATCAGCTAACGTGGCATGGATCCCCCATCTTGGACTCCTATCAGAGACCAGAAAAAGGGGGTATGAGAAAGCAGCTTCATGGAGCTTCCAGCAGGGGACAGAACAACCGGTAACCAGTGATATATCCTTTCCCACCCCTCACTTTTCTTCACCCCCACTCGGCCTCCTCCACAGTCTCTTGGCTGGGAAGCATTGGCTCCACACAGGTGTCGCTTGGATTCTACCCGCCCGCACTGGCTGGCTCCCTAAGTGCCATTGGTTGGCTGCTGGTGTTGCTTTTTTCTGCTGTTTAGATTTCTTCCTTACCTCTCACCAGCTCCCCCTCTTTTCTCTCAAATACCTGGCTCTGTGTGCTGTCTTTGCTTCTTCCTGAAAGGCTGTGAAACACAACTCCAATGTGAGACTGCTTCCTGGTCTGTGCTGTGACTCTGGTGGGATCCCGGGACTTTTGTTAGTTTGTTTTGAATTGTTTGTTTGTTCGTTTTCTTTTTCTTTTCTCAAACTGGGAGCCCTTTCTAGCCAGGCAGCACTGAGTGGCTTGGGACCTACTCCCTCAGTTTGCGCAAAAGTGCTGAGGGATCCCTGAGGGCATTTCTTTTTTCTTGTTTTTTGTTTTTTTCTGTTTTTTTTTGGCGGGTTTTTCTTGTTCTTTTTTTTTTAAAATTTGTTTTGTTTTCTTTTCCCTCTTTTTCCCTTTTTATATTTCTTCATTACTCAGTTTCTTATCTCTCTATACATTCCTTCTCTTCCTGTCCCCTGAATACCTGGTGCTGAGTGACACCTCTACGCCTTCCAGCCAGGCTGTACTTCACAGCCTGGGAGCAACTTCCCCAGACCTCATAGCTGCACGGTGGGATCCCTGGGAGCTATGCTTTTCTTTAATTCTTTCTAATTTTTATTTATTGATTTTTTTTCTTTTCTTTTCTTTTTTTTCTTCTTCTTCTCCTTTTTGTTTTTCTCCATTTCATAGTCTCTCATCTCTCCACTCCAATGGCAAGTTTCCCTGGCACTCTTTTTTGTTTATTTGTATGTTTTTGGCTCCTGTTCCTCTCTCCTCTCTCTCATATCCATCTTAGCTCCACACATCACAATCTACCCCCTCCATCCTGCCTACCTGCACCATGCGCTGAACATCACACACCAAGCAGCCCAGGCATGGCCTACCGGAACCTGCCCTGCACCAATTACTGCCCAGATGGCCATAGTAAGTGCCACAAGCAACCCATCCCAGCAACTCCACTTCAGGTAGACCTGCCCAGCTGTACCATATCTGAGTGACTGACCCTGTCAATAGGAGAAGGAGGTGAAAATTATCGTGCCCACAGATGAGCAAACAACAAAGAAAACACAGCCCTCTTGCTCAGACATAGCAAAATTTTTTTAAAAAAGGACAAAACAAACAAATCTACAGTCAATAAATGAGGAAAATAACTACTGAATGCCCCAAAGACCAGACAATATCAAAACATTTACAAAAACAGGATGGGTGGGTTACAGTAGGCATCCAAAATAAAACACCAGATGACTTTTCCGTAGAAGAAAACGCACGAGAACTACCTGATAGGGAATTCAAATCTCTAAGATTCACAGCAATCCAAGAGTTGAGGCAAAAAGCAGACAAAAATGAGGAAAAAATAGACAAATTCATCAAAAAGGCAGACAAATTCATGGAAAATAGACAAAAACGTGGAAGAATTCAGGAAAATAATGAAGGAAAAAATGCCAAAATAAATTCACAACTAGAAATTATACAAAAACAACAATTAGAAATTCAAAAGATAACAAGATTTCAGAAAAGGACAGTGTCATAGAAGGGCTGAGGAGCAGGTTTGAAACAACGGAAGACAGGATCAGCGAAATTGAAAGCAAACACTTGGATACAACCCTGTCTGAGGAAAAATCAGAAAAGAGAATGAAGAAAAATGAAGAGATCCTGAGAACAATGCAGGTTACACTCAAAAGCAAAAATTTGTGAGAGACCTGAGTTCCGGAACAGTGGGAGAAAACAGAAAATGCAGAGAGGATCACTGAAGAACTGCTGACAGAAAACTTACCCAAAATCATGAAAGATGAAAAGCTGGCCATCAAGAAGCTCAATGAACCCCATATAGGATAGACCCCAAAAGAAAATCACCAAGACATATCACAATCAGACTCGCTAAAAACAAAGACAAACAAAGAATCCTGAGAGCAGCTCGAGAAAAACAAAAAGTCACATACAGAGGAGAAACAATAAGACTAATCTCAGATTATTCAGCGGAAATCGTGCAGGCAAGAAGGCAGTGGGATGACATATATAAAACCTTGAAAGAAAAAAATTGTCAGCCAAGAATAATATATCCTGCAAAATTCTCATTCAAATATGATGGTGAAATTAAAACATTTCCAGATAAACAGAAATTAAGAGAATATGTAAAAACCAAACAAAACTTACAAGAATTATTAAAGGGAGTCCTTTGATCTGAGAACAAACAAATTCAGCTCACAGGCTGAATCTAGGATGCAAGATCATACCAGCCAGATACTAATCTAGGAAATGCACTCTCAAGGACTATCCAAAGCCAAAATAAATACAACAGGGAACCAGAGCAGTTAATCTATAAATAATGACAACATCAGAACAGTAAAAGAGGGTATAAATGGTGTAGGTATAAAACCTTCTAACGGAGAGGAAGACAAGTTGGTACCAAGTAATAATAGACTGCTTGAAACTTAGAAAGATAAGGGTAAATTTCACGGTAAGCACAAAGAAAGTTAACAAACCTACTCATCAAAATAAAGAGGAAAAACATAAAGTCTCAGTAAAAACAAAACCTACAAAAACAAAAGAAATGAAAAAAATCTGCAAACAAAAGGAATTCAGCAGAGGAGAGTAAGAAGAACAAAGAAAACGCCAGCACCACAAAATAGCACTACAAAATGATGGCAATAAGCTCAAACTTATCAATAATTACACTGCATGTAAATGGCCTAAATGCACCCATAAAGACACAGAGAGTGGCAGAATGGGTAAAAAAACAGGATCAATCAATATGCTGTCTACAAGAGACATATCTTAGAAACAAAGACATAAATTCATTAAAAATCAAAGGTTGGAACAAAATATATCAAGCTAATAACGACCAAAAAAGAGCAGGAGTGGCGGTACTAATCCACCATAAAAGAAAAAGAAGGACACTATATAATGATTAAGGGGATGATCCATTATGAAGACATACCCATAATAAACATCCATGCACCCAATGACAGGGCTCCAAAATACATAAAACAAACTCTAACAACACTGAAAAGAGAAATTGACAGTTCCACAATAATA
>NW_004444076.1:5973877-5975014 GCF_000243295.1 Trichechus manatus latirostris
GACAAAGTCCAACACCCATTCCTGATAAAAACTTTCAATAAAATAAGTATAGAAGGGAAATTTCTCAACATAATAAAGGGCATCTGTACAAAACCAACAGCTGACATCATTCTTAATGGAGAGAGGCTGAAAACATTCCCCTTGAGAACAGGAACAAGACAAGGATGTCCTTTATTATTACTCCAATTTAACATTGTGCTGGAAGTCCTAGCTAGGGCAATAAGGCAAGAAAAAGAAATAAAGGGCATCCAAATTGGTAATGAAGAAGTTAAACTTTCCCTGTTTGTGGATAATATGATACTATACATAGAAAACCCTAAAGACTTCATGAGAAAATTACTGGAACTAATAGATTCAGCAGAGTAGCAGGATACAAGATAAACATAAAAAATCAGTTGGATTCCTATACACCAATAAAGAGAATGATGAAAGGGAAATTAGGAAAACAAGACCATTTATAATAGCCCCTAAAAAAAAAAAATACTTAGGAGTAAATCTAACCAGGGTTGTAAAAGTCCTATACAAAGAAAACTACAAAACACTATTGCAAGAAACCCAAAGGGATTTTACATAAATGGAAAAACATGCTATGCTCATGGATAGGTAGAATCAACACTATGAAAATGACAGTTCTACCCAAAGCAATTTACAAATACAATGCAATCCCCATCCAAATACCGACAACATTCTTCAAAGAGATGGGAAAAACTAATCATTAACTTTATATGGAAAGGGAAGAAGCCCCGAATAAGTAAAGCACTATTGAAGAAGAAGAATAAAGTTGGAGGACTCACACTACCCGACCTCAGAACCTATTATACAGCTACGGTAGTCAAAACAGCCTGGTACTGGTACAACGACAGATACATTGACCAATGGAACAGAATTGAGAACCCCAATGTAAATCCATCCACCTACGGTCACCTGATCTTTGACATGGGCCCAAGGTCCATCAAATGGGGAAAAGACAGTCTTTTGAACAAAACTGGATGTCCATCTGCAAAAAAATGAAACAGGACCCCTACCTCACACCATATACAAAAACTAATTCAAAATGGATCAAAGACCTAAATACAAAGCCAAAAACTATAAAGTGCATAGAAGAAAAAATAAGATCAACACTAGAGGCCCTAATAC
>NW_004444076.1:5976689-5988265 GCF_000243295.1 Trichechus manatus latirostris
GTGTTGACATGTCATGGTGTTGTTAACCATTGTCATAGGGCAATATGTGTACTAACTGTTTAATGAGAAACTATTTTGTTCTGTAAACCTTCACCTAAAGTGAGAATAGCAGCACAACTGGAAGAACGTAATCGATGTCACTGAATTGTACACGGAGAAATTTTTGAAATGGTGTAATTTTGGAATGTATATTTTCGCCAAAAAAAAAAAAAAAGAGGTCTTCCAAGGTTGAGAAGGGAGAGTGTTGACATGTTGTGGGGTTGTTAAGCAATGTCATAAAACAATATATGTACAGACTGTTTAATGAGAAACTATTTGTTCTGTAAACCTTCGCCCAAAGTACAATAAAAAAAAAATTAAAAAAAATGTGAGACAGCAGGTGGTAACACTTTATCTACACATCCCCCTCCCTTTCTTTTCAAATGGACTTAAATAAGCAGACTCTTGGGTTTTAACATGAGTTGACCCATGAGTGGGGTTTAGGCAGGTTCCATCCCCAACTTCCTTCACTTTATCTCTAGTGTCATCCAGGCTACAAAGACAAATTAAAATCTACTAAAAAAAATGCTTACTCAATTTTTTAAAGACAAACTCAATCTCCAAATACGTATAAAGCATCTTATTTCCTTCTATTTTCCCTTATTCTGCTCCATTTCAACCTTGGATTGCTATATAGCTGCACACTCCATCAAATCTGGTTTATTTCTGCAGCTGTTGAATAGACAGATTTCTTGTATTGGAACTGGTGCTTCCAAAGATCTGAGACTTGTATTCTAAAACGCTTATATACTTACTCTCCCAAACTTCCCAGTGGGCCAAAAGGCCACATAAGCGTATCGTAAGAGAGGCCACATACACCAAATTTAAGAAATTAAATCAGTCCCAGGATCTAAGGTCTATTAAAATCTAGGTCCATATTACTGCTCCCAACTTAAAGAGTGTCATTAAGATTTAAAGTTAAATGGAAGAAAGCAATAGACAAAAATCAAAGGAAAAAAGAGAGAGAGAAATCTCCCATGTTTGAATTTTTCAGTATGCCAGTCCATTTATTTCTGTCTATCAAGTGCATGATCCAAGCACTTAAGTCTCAATTGAAAGAAATAATCTCAGTAGAGGCTACCTATACTGCTTAGTACACCTCTCCCTCCTCTGTCTTGCTGCATGCCAAGGTCATACTCAGGGCCATGATGCTGCTGTTGGTATCTCCCTATCTGGTGCCTTCTGGGCCTAGATTACAAGACAGGTTAAGTCTTGCTTTTCTCATCCATCCTTGTTATTGTTGTTAGGTGCCATCAAGTTGGTTCCAACTCATAGTGATCCTACGTACAGCTGAATAAAACACTGCCTGATCCTGGGCCGTTCTCACAATCATTGCTGTGTTTGAGCCCATTATTTCAGCCACTGTGTCAATCTATCTCACAGCAAAAAAACAATTTAAAATCTAAATCTGACCATTCAGCTCCTTTTTTTTTTTTTTAAGAGCTTGACTGGCTCCCTTCTACCTTCATCGTGAAGTGCAAGAGTACTCAGCTTAGGTGTTCTAGCCTTTGAATCCTTCTTCAACATTGGTTTTCATCCTTTGGTCTCACAATATGTTCAGGTAACACTGGCATGTAGTTCCCTGGCACAAGCCATGACTAAATCAGATCACGTCTTAAGTCTTGCTTAAACCCTCCAGTGGCTGCCCATGGCGCTTAGAGTAAAACCTAGACTTCTTATTCTGTCAGTGTACCAGACCCTGCATGATCTGGCCCCCCATCCTCTCTAGCCTTGTCTCTTAATGCTCTCTTCCTTGTCTGCTGTTTTAGTTTTGTTCCTTTTGTGGCCAAGCTCTTTTCTTTCTGCAGGAATTTTAATACATGCTCTTCTGTCTACCTAGAATGTTCTTTTTCTTCTCCCTTCACATGGTTGATGCCTCTCATATTTTAGATCTCAGTTTAAATATCACCTTCTTAGAGAAGCTTTCCTCGACCACTCTAATAATCTCTGTCATCATCTCAGAATCTTCTCTGATTCCTTTATCAAGGGAATTAAATTATTTTACTCATTAGAGCTTACCGAAGTGTCAAATATTTGTTGACTAAATCAAGTAAAACTTTATTCCAAGATTCCTTTAGCTTCTCTCTGAAGTCTTTCCTAACCACCTAGATGGGATCCTTGTTTCTCTTGCATCCTAGTGGCATATTATATCTACACAAGTATGTTGCATTCATTAGTTTATATGACTGTCTCTCCCACTAGTCTGAGATTTTTGAAGTTTATATCTCACTCATATTTGTGTCTTCAGAACTTGAAAAATACTAAGTTCTCAGTAAATGCTGTTTAAATAAAGTGAACTAATGAATCCCACAAGGAAGTTTGACTTTACACTTGAATACCTTAGAATCTCAGGGCACCAAATATATGTTAGTGTACAGATTCATGACCAAATCATAGGAACTCAAGTCAGTTACAGGGTCTGGTTTCACAGACAAATCTGTCTTATGTTAACCTTTCTTCTATTCCTACCTCAACTCTTGCAAAGACATCTCAGGTCAGGGAACCACTTTCCTAGCTTCTCAGTCCTGAGGAAATAATGCTCTTTCTAAACAACACCAAGCAGATTCACTGTGAACTACATACCCAGGCAGACATTGATATCCTATACTGAAAACCTTATCACCCACTCGTTTATCTGTGTAGTGTCTGCATTTGGGTTATCCTAGACCTTGCCTCCTTCTCTGGTAGTGTTGCCAGTTCTTGCTGAAGGAGTCCATCTAAACAGCTATATTTGTGTCAGATGACCTTTTCCTTTGGTTAAAAATGATTGGACCTAATTTAGAGACTGACTCAAGCTGAGCAAAATAGATTCATCCATCCATCCATCCATCCATCCATCCATCCATCCGTCCATCCGTCCATCCACTAACCCATAATTATCTCTCTCATTTAAAATAAGAGTCAGAGACTGTCCTTAGATGGCACTGAAGACCAAAGAAATAAGTTCTATTAGACAGAAGTGTAGGCAGGTGAGGGGGAGAGCTCTGAGAGTGACACAGTAACATTATCCAGGGCAAATTTCCAGTTTCAGACAGCTTTCCAAAGGCAGAAAGTAATAGCCTAACCATGAGCTGTGGTACTTTTTGACCCAGACAGTTGGGCTTCATATTCCTATTCCCCTTTCCCAATCTTCCTGATACAATCTCCATTTGCATTCATAAGAGGAATTGAGAAGTGCCAAGGATGGAACATAAATTATAACCAGAAGGAAAAAAAAAATGGCAATAGTAGTGGTGTTTGTGGGAGGCTGGGGGAGTTGGGGATGAGTAAGTAGTGGCAGAGAGGTTTGTGAGATCCGAATCTTTCCAGAAAGAAACTTACTTCATTCCAAAAGACATCTTTTAGATGAGTAAAAAAGCAAGGAAGCAAGAGAGGACGCTATTGTATCAATGAAGCAGCCCTAAACATTTCATAAGGTATGCCTAGAGTTCTGAGCCTGGCACTCTAATGAATTGGTGGTCCCGCCCTACCCACACCCAGCCAGCACCTGTTAGTACAAGTGACAAATCCCTGGGTTTGAAGATCCTAGTTGGAGTCTGTGTATTGTGTAATCTTGGGCAAAGTCACTTTTCTTCTCAAATTCTCAGTTTTTTTCCTTTTAAGTGTAGGTTATAATACCTGTCTCTCTTTCCTGATCAATAATACCTGTCTCTCTTTCCTGACCAAGTTTATTGTGAACACTAACAGAAATAATGCAAAGTAAATAAAGCTTATTAATTGGTAGAGTAATGTAAATATCTGAGTTGTTATCCTTTAAGAAACAAAATGACCAAATGGGTGGCATGGGGATAATATGTGGGGATGAATTCTGAAGAAACAAATGAATATAGAGAAACATGACCAGAAAAAGAAAGGAGTTTGATGCACCTGATGCTCTGCACCATGCAGCACTGCACAGGCCCTTAAAACCCCAGAGCAATGACTGTGAAATAATCAGAGCCCTTTCTTCCTTCTTCGATCCATAGAACTAGTTCTTCATGTTATCCCTCAATCAAAAAACAAAGGCATAGATAACAACAGAATGTGTGATTTTACCTTGAGTGATCTTACAGTAAATTAAAGTCTTTGATATTTTATGCTTAAAATGCTGAGTTTTTTGGATAACTGTTGCTATGCAAAGAAGAAAAAGAGTGAGGAGGAAGGGAGAGAGAAAGAGAGAGAGAGACAAAGATAAGACAGAGAGAGAGATAGAGAACCCGCCTATCCAAAACACGAATCTTCCTTATTCCACCAGGCTCAAAGAGAAGTATTATTCTTCAGTTTAATGTCCTAAATTCTTTCCACCCAGCTCAAGTATTTCTTCATCCAGTCACTTTCTAAAGGAGACGAATAGTATACCTCTGGATCTGATTTTAAAACTCTAAATTGCATTTTGGATCTCCTCGAAGTTTCACCTGAAGGGTAAGAATCTTTGCCAACTATACACAATGACATCCTTTCGTATTTCACGGTAAAAGAGCAAAGCAGTTTGAAAAAGTTTGCATGACTCGTATCTTGTAACTCTGAAGCTTGGAAAAATCTTCTCTTCTAACAAATTCTTAGTGTTAACACCGTCCCATCTCCAGCATCCTGAGGACCTTCATCTTCATCTCTAGGTCAGAGTTGTGTGTTTATTGCAGTCCTACTATGTGCCAAACGCTAAAAAAATATGACCTCATATGAGTCTAAGAACAAACTCAGGATGCAGATAATATTTTTACCATTTTACAGATGAGGAAACTAAGATTCTGAGGAGTTAAGAATTATACTGAGAACCCAACAGGTAATAAATGTAATAAACGTCAGAGTTAGGATTGGAATCCAGGTATATCTGGCTCCAAAGCTCTTTATATTGCAGTATTCTGCCTTTGCCTGGGAATAAAAATAAGAGAGAAGTATTTGTATTCTGAGGAGCACTGATGGTGAAGTGGTTAAACTCTCAGTGCTGACCAAATGGTTGGCAGTTCGAACTTACAGCCGCTCTGCAGGAGAAAGATGTGGCAGTGTTCTTCCATAAAGATTACAGCCTTGGAAACCCTATGGACCTGTTTAACTTTGTCCTATAGGAAACCCTGGTGGTGTAGTGGTCAAGCGCTACAGCTACTAACCAAAAAGTCAGAAGTTCAAATCCACCAGGCACTCCTTGGAAGCCCTATGGGGCAGTTCTACTCTGTCCTATAGGGTCACTATGAGTTGAAATGGACTTGACAGCAATGGTTTTTTTATAGGTTTGTTGTGAGTCGGAATCATCTCAATAGCAAAGGGTTTGATTTTTCTTTTGGCTTATCTGCATTCTAAATGGATAGAGAATTCTAACTTATCTGAGTGCTGGGGCTACAAATATAAACACTTCACAATCTCTTCCTTCAGGGCATTCATAGTCTAGAAGTGGGGATAGATGCAGATATAGACTGATAAGTGTAAAATTCTGTAATAAAGTAATAATACTACTTTACCTAACATTTATTGAGAATTTTCTATTTGCAAAGCACTGTTTTAAGTGTCTGCTTGCATTGACTCATAAGTATAGTGATAGAAGGATGCATGAGGGACATGGTGGTCAAGAATGGGAAGGAGCAGTTCTGTTGAAAGGATCTATGTAGCCATCATGAGAGGAGGATATATTAGCGTTGGCATTGAAGGATGGGTAAGAATCCCCCTATAGGCATGTTTGGATAGCAAAGAGAATACTATGTGCAAAGGCAAAAAGATGTGGAACAGCTTGAACATTCAGTTTGCCCAAGAGGAGGGAGCATTTGGGGACAGGGGGAGCATAGATCAGTTTTAACACTTAGGCAGGGCTCAGATCCTGAGATGTCAATCATGCCATACTGTAGAGTTTGGATTTTATCTTATTGTCAGTGGAAGGCTACTAACCAGTTTTAAGTTGGTAGATGACATGGGACCTCAGCAGCCTGATCACTCCAAGGGCAGATGCTTTACCAACCATAAACTCTGATTTCATGGAACATGGCTGGAGGCCAGTGTTCTTGTAATTCATACTGCTGTAATCACAAGGCTTGAACTCCAGACCGTAATTGTGTTAATCAGGGGCTGGTGCTTCCCCAGTCGTGCAGCTTGACAGTCCCAATGCCCAAGGGCTAGGGTTCGTCTCCTGGAGTCTGACAACAGGCCAGCTACATCCCTATGTACTGCCATAGAATGCAATGGGCAACGGAGGATTCACACATGGCTATTTTCTCTGTCTCCAGAATTTCCCCTAATAAACCCTATGCCAGAAAACCTGTGTATAAGCTGCCTGGAATTCACTCTTGTGTGCTTGTCAGGTAGATATCAATCACTCCCTGGAAGGCTTGGTGGGGCCCCTTTGTTGCTGGTTAACCATAGTCTCATTTCTACCTGTGTTGGCTTACGTGTCATTCTCCCCGTAGACAGGGGAATAGAACAAAAGGCTTTTGACAATCCTTCTTGACTCTGTTTCTACTACAGACCTCTTTCTATTCTGAGGTACACTCATCACTTAATTCAGAGCAAAGTTGTTTATCTGGCTCCCATTTACTCTTACCGCTTTTCCAACTTCAATCAGCAGCCTTTTCAGAGCTTGCAGTCTCAGGCAGATGTGGGATCCTGGTGTCATGCACAGAAGTAGCTTGATTATAATCGTGTTCCTCTGATGATCTCATTCTAACCAGGCAACAGCTTGATGCCCCTTATTCCCTTCAAAGATCTGTCTTGGGATCTCATTTCCAACTTCATGCCTGGATCTCTTTCCTCTTTCTGCTGCTTTGCTATTCAACGGAGTTATGTTTTCCTACTTATTAGGCACATACCACTTCTGAGGCACCCAGCCCTTCAAGGGAAGATGTGAATCCTTCTTTCCTTCCTTTTAGGAGCAATTGGTAAGTTAGTTGTTCATGGCCCCTGCCCCTAATTTGTTCCTGAACTCTCTATGGCTCACTGCCTCCCATGAGGATTCTTTCTGCTGGCTACTTTCTTTTCTCCTTGCAACAATGACACTGTAAACTTGCCACCTTCATTCCTTCTAAAGCCTATCTAATATAATTATTCCTCCAACCTTATTTTCCAAGTCAATTATGATCCCATTATCTCTGCTAACTTGGTACATTATACACACATAGATTGTTGAAGATGGGAAGATTAAGATCTTAATATTTAATTGCTTTTTATAATGTGATATTTGTTTGGAAATGAAACTCTGAAGTGATGGCATTTCTCTATGATAGACCATTCAATGGCAGTCAATTAAATGAAAAACAAAACAAAACAAAATCTTAGCTGCGATTTTCAAGAATAAAGGGTATTTCTGTCTAAACCCAGATCACTGATATTCAGCTGTTTAAAATGAGAAGTGGGAAATGGGCACTTTAAGGAGAAGCATTACCTCAGAGCTGTAAACAATTTACTTCTCTGATGAGAAGAAGGTGGAACTGATGGGGGAAAATGCATTCCCTATCAACACAGACGAGCCCTGGTGGCACAGTGGTTAAGACCCCAGCTGTTAACCAAAAGATTGTCAGTTTGAATCCACCATCCACTCCTTGGAAACTCTATGGGGCAGTTCTTCTGTATCCTGTGGGGTCGCTATGAGCCAGAATGGACTGGACAGCAACGAGTTTGGTTTGGTTTTGGGTATCAACACAGACATTCCAAATATGTAGCTCAGAACCATATATCCAGGTCATTGATTCATTGACATTCATCTCATTTGCACATAAGTTGATTTACTCATATATTCCTTCACTCTTATTGAGAATCCATTGTACGCTAGGCACTGGAAGTTCAAGGTGACTAAGACATGCTAGCCTCTGCCTTGAAGAATCTCACCTGGTAATAGAGATGCCAGAGAAATGTAAAAGGACAACTGTAGGAGAGGACCATCGAAAATGAGAAGGCCCCGGGAAGGCTTCTCAGAAGAAGAAATGATCAAGCTGAGTACTGAAGAATTAGTTGGAGTGGGTGAGTCAAAGAAGAAAGGAATAGAGACATTGCTGATAGCTGAAAGAGCATGTATAGAAACATAATCAAGAATTATAATCAGGTAGCCTGCAGTTGGAATAGTCCTTAGAACAATTTTGTGTGGTCTCAGCATAGTGTTTTAAATTTGACTTTAAATGCCTTTATGCATGCATTCCGTAGTTTCTACTGCTCCTTACTGCCTGTTTCACAACTACGGTACCTAACTGACTCTAAATAGATTTGAGTTTTCAATAATAAAATAATAAAGAACCTACATTTTATCCAGAAAACTAGAGAAGCCATTAAAGTTAGCTGAACTAAGAAAATAATCAGGATCAGATTTGTCTTATAGAAAGATCATGAGACAGGAGTATACAGGGTGGATTGGAAGAAATAAAAAATAGAGACAAAGCTAAGAGTTATAAAGTTATTGATTAAACCAGGCTGGATATCATAAGGCCAAAATAGTAAGAATCAGAATAAAGAGGTGAAACACATCTTTTGAGAGATTAAAGAGATTGAAAGAGTAAAACTTGGCATCTGATTGATATGGGAAATGATTAAAAGGGAAATGTCTGCAATAAAGTCTATATTTCTGTCCTAGACAGCTGGTTTCATGGTGGTGTTGTTTGCAAAACAGAGAAGGAAGACTGAGCTGCAGGAACTGAAAACCTTCCTCTTTTTGCCCTCACTCGTCATCCCCTCATTCAGAGATTAGGATCATGTCTATGATCTTGTACTTTCAAGCAGGGTACAAAGGAGACAGTCTATGGCTTAGGGAAGAAAGCATTAGATTTGCAATCAGAGGTCTCAGTTTCACATTATTTGCTTTATGCAATCTTGGACATCTTATTTCCCTCTGCCTTAATATCTCATCTGTAAAATGGAGATACCAAGACTTCTTTGCTTAACTCAAGATATGTTTGAAGATAAAATGTGCTGAAAGAAGTGAATATACTTTGAGGATTGCAAAAACGTAAGGAAATGTCTATGAGGTTAATTAAATCTTGGGTCCATTCATGTCAGGAAAGCTAACACTGATCCAGAGTATATTATGAGGGCAGATTGAAAAGCAGTAAGAGATAAAACAAGCTTACTGTATCAAAACAAGTAGTAAATGAAGCTAAAATAATCAAAATGGTGAAATGGAATGAAACCTTGAAAGTCAGTCCAGACTGACACGGAAATAACCCCTCTGGGGAGTCAGGAAAGATAACAGCGAGGACGGATGCTGGATTTGTTCCACAGTTCTTCCTCTGGGGACACACAGGCTGAGAAGTTCACTATAAAGGTCCATTTGCTGCTGCTATAAATCCTTCACATTTGGGATGTGATGTTTATATGGAAGCTTGTGAACCACACAGTGTAGCTGGGATATAGCCTGTCCATGAATCTTTCAGAGATCCTACTTCATTTTTGGGTAAAAGAGGATCCAGTGTGACAGTAATCCCTACATCAGATCCTTCTGCAGCCTCTTTTCAAGATGTCAGTAGATCCCCAAGGCATGGTTCCAACGAGGTTGCCTCAGTGTATTGTTGTTAGGTGCTGTCCACGTTGACTCTGGGGGCATGGTCAACATGGCGGAGTAGTTAGACGCTTCCTATATCCCTCTTACAACAAAGACCTGGAAAAACAAGTGATTTGATTCTATGTGAATATCTGGCAGCCCTGAACAAGGCAAGGTTAAGAAATCCGTCTGAGTGATACGGGAGAGGGAGACCGTTCGGAAGAGGTGAGGAGGGCTAGAGCCACGGCGGCGAAACTGCAGCACCACAGCCATGCTGTCTGTGGAGAAGCAGGCAAACAGCTGTGCTGTGCACACTAGGGAAGCAGTTTCCACATCGAGAGAGACCAGGCAGCAGAGATTCTACTTGGACACTCCGAACCAGTGAAGAGCAGCTCCCAAGAGGCTAGGATAAGTACATGCATGCACCCTTTCACAGGGATTTAAAAAAAAAAAAAACCCATTTGGGAAAAACCTCTCTCCCTTTTACCTCCTCCCTCCTGGCTCTGCACTGGGAGTCCGCTGGGCCGGAAGTAGCTCCCAAAACGTGCCCTGACCCATTCTCCTGGCCTTGAAGAGGGAACAAATAAGCTGCTGGCTCCCCTAGGCCAGGAGCACAGGGTTGGCACAGCTCCTTTGCTTCCCGCAGGTATCAGGGGTCCACAGACTCTGAGTGCCTTACACCCCTGTAAGGCACTTGTGGGGACCCATCTCAACAGCGTTAGTCCTCACTGCCGCAGTACAACAGGGAAAACATCTGAAGTTTAACTTTAACTGCTTCAGCTGTGAACTGGCAGATTTGTGACCCTTGAAACAGCCTTGCCCGTTAAGTAGGCACTTTTATCGATCTGCAGCAGGAGCTTGAGGACTAGTGGTAGCACGTAAAGTGCCTAGACTCCTGTGTGCATATACTTAGTTACAGAACTAACTACCTGGTGACAGGACGTTAGAGATCCAAAGGTGTCAAAAATCAAACTAGTGCACACGAGAGGCCTATTTGAGCATGTCAAAACAAAACAAAATAAGAACCTAGGTCTCACTAAGCAAATACAAAATAAAATTATAATAAATTATTGATGGCTCAGAGACAACAGTCAATATCAAGTCACATAAAGAGGCAGCCCATGATGGCTTCAGCAAGCTCCCAAAATAAAGAATCAATAAATTCTCTGGAGGAAGAGAACTTGGAATTACCAGAGGCAGAATACAAAAGATTAATATATAGAACTCTTCTAGAAATAAGAAAGGAAATTTGACAGAATGCAGAATCAGCCAGGGAACATACAGACACAGTAGTAGCAGAATTTAAAAAAGTTATTCAAGAACATAATGCCAAATTTAATAAGCTGCAAGAATCTATAGAGAGACAGCAATCAGAAATCCAGAAGATTAAAAATAAAATTTCAGAATTAGACAACTCAGTAGAAAGTCACAGGAGCAGAACTGAGGCAGTAGAAGTTAGAATTAGTGACATTGAAGATAAAGCTCTTGATACCAACTTATTTGAGGAAAAACAGATAAAAGAACTAAAAAGAATGAAGAAACTCTAAGAGTCATGTGGGTCTCTATCAAGAGAAATAACCTACAAGTGATTGGAATACCAGAACGGAGGGGATAACATAAAATACAGAGAAAATTGTTGAATATTTGTTGACAAAAAACTTCCCTGATATCATGAAAGATGAGAAAATATCTATCCATCATGCTTATTGAACCCCACATAAGGTAGATCCCAAAAGAAAGTCACCAAGACATATTATACATATAATCAAACTTACCAAAACCAAAGATAAAGACAGAATTTTAAGAGCAGCCAGGGATAAAACAAAAGTCATCTACAAAGGAGAGTCAATTAGAATAAGCTCGGACTACTCAGCAGAAACCATGCAGGCTAAAAGGCAATGGGATGACATATTTAAAGCCTTGAAGGAAATAACTGTCAGCCAAGAGTTATATATCCAGCAAAACTGTCTCTCAAATATGACGGCGAAATTAGGGCATTTCCAGATAAACAGAAGTTCAGGGAATTTGCAAAAATCAAACCAAAATTACAAGAAATACTAAAGGGAGTCCTACAGTTAGATAATCAATAACACCAGCTAACAACGCAAGACTA
>NW_004444076.1:5992864-6036594 GCF_000243295.1 Trichechus manatus latirostris
GAATGGGCCACATAAACCAGAGACTTCATCAGCCTGAGACCAGAAGAACTAGATGGTGCCTGGCTACCACCAATGAACGTCCTGACAGGGAAGACAACAGAGGGTCCCTGATGGAGCAGTAGAATGATGGGATGCAGGACTCGAATTCTAGTAAGAAGACCAGACTTAATGGTCTAAGACTGGAGGCACCCCAGAAAGCACGGCCGCTGGTCTCTCTATCACCCCAGAACTAAAACTATTTCCGAGCCCAACTCTTCAGACAGGGATTAGACTGGACTGTGGGACATAAAGTGATACTTGTGAAGAATGTGCTTCTTAGCTAGTTAGATACAAGAGACCAAAGGGGCGGCTTCTGTCCAGAGGTGAGATGGGAAGGCAGAGAGAGTTAGGAGCTGGTTGAATGTTCATGGGGAATCAGGGGCGGAGGGGAGAAGTGTGCTGTCTCAGAATGGAGTGAGCGGTTGGGGTCTCATAACAATGTATGTAAAAAAAAAATTCTGTATGGGAGACTAACTTGAAATGTAAACTTCATTTAATTACAATGATAAAAAATAAATAAACAAATATATACATGTGTGCCCCCCCCCAAAAAAGAAAAAGGTTGACTCTGACTTTTAGCGACCTTATGTATAACAGAACAAAATGTTCCACAGTCCTGTGCCATCCTCACAATCATTGCTAAAACATAGGGTGATCGTATTAGAACATGGTCCATTCGTGTCAGGAAAGCAAACATTGATCTAGAATATATTATAAGAGTAGATTGAAAAGCAGTGAGACATAACAAGCTTACTGTATGAAAACAAGTCCTGTGCCATCCTCACAATTGTTGCTAAAACAGGGTGGTTGTATTTGAATATGGACTAGGTGGCAATAACAAAAGAACCCCAGATACAGTAGCATAAACAAGAGAGAAGTTCATTTCTTTCTACTTTAGAAGCCTGGCTAGGTGGTCCAGGCCTGTGTTGGTTACTTGACAGGGTGAGCATCCAGTCTCCTTTTTAATTGATGCTCGTTCATTGTCCTTTCCACATGTTTGAAGTTGGCTCAACGTCACATCTGCTGATAGTAGATTTTGGCCAGCAGAACAGGGGAAAGTGAAGAGGAAATCACAGTCTTTCCCTTATCAGGACACAACTCAGAAGTTTCACACATTCTGTTGGGCAGTATCTAATCACGTGGCCACATTTAGTTTTGAGAGAATCTGGAAGTTCAGTCTTTAGCTGGTGATCTATGGGCTCAGCTAAACTTGGGAGTTACAGAAACAGAAGGGGTGATTGGATACTGGGGGACAATTAGTAGTCTCTGCCATAGTGGTAAAAGCTGTTGGGTCTGGAATTCTAGCAATAAGAAACCTCTCAGAATTGGTCCTATTGATATCCTTAAAACTAATCTTCAGTCTGAAGGGATGGAGTGAAATACTAGCCTGATTGAAAAAAAAAAAGGTCTAATTATGGCTCCTGTTGTGTTTTCTTTTTATCAAGGTTTAAGTTACATGCAGTGCAATGTATAAACTATTACAGTCCAATGCTTTTTAACAAATATATACACCCATCTAACCTACACCATTATCAAGACAGTGAGCATTTTCATCTTTCAAAAAAATTCTTTCATGCCCATTCTCCATCAATCACCAACATCCAGGCAACCACTCTTCTGAATTCCATCCCCTTAGAACAGTTTAGCCTCTTCTAGAACGTCATGGAAATGAAATAAGAAAGCATATACTACTTTACTTCTTTCACTCAGAAAAATAAGTTTCAAGATTCATCCATATTGTTGTGAGTAGTATTCCATTATATGATGTTTGTCCATTTTGCTGGTGATGGATATTTGGGTTATTTGCAAGTCTGAGCTGTTATGAATAAACTATGAATATTTGTGTATAAGTTTTTTTTCTGGACATTTGTTTTCATTTCTATTGGATAAATACCTAGGAGTGGAATTACTGGGTCATAGGGTTTATGAATGTTCAAAGAAAACTGCCAGTTTTCCAGCCAACAATTTATGATAGTTCCAGTTGCTCTAAATCCTCACCAATATATGCTGCTAGCTGAATTTTCAATAGAATCTATTCTAATGGGCTGGCTGAGGTTTGAAAGGAGAAAAATACGATTTGGTCTCGGACTCACATTATTATGTTTTCAAAAACTCCCTTTCAAGAGCAGCAAATAAACACTGAGAAAATGTGTTTAAGACACTTTGAAATACCTAAAATCTTATATATAAAAATGATACTATGACTTGAAAAATTTATTTACAGGAGAGACTCTTCAAGACTTTATGGTGTAATGGAATGCTTGGTATCAGAAGACCTGACTCTTGCCTCTGATCCCCATTTTTTTATCTACGAAGAGAAGATAGCAATAGCCGTTTTCAAAGTTCCTATGAAATCTAAATAAGGTAGTATGCATAATGCAAAGTAAAGGTTCAGTACGTTTTAGCAGCATCTAAGATAATATAATTTTATTCAAATAATCATGATCATCATCATCATCACTATCATCATCATAATAATCACTAATAACTGAAACCTTACCATATATGCCAGGATTTTGAAGTACTTGCATATTCTAATTCTCAAAACAAGTTTTTACTTAAGCATTGGTATTTCAACTTGTCATACAACTGCTGAGCCTTCTGTGCATGGATTCTGACTCGCACCAAGAAGTGCTTGTTGCTCTGTGCCCTTGGTTTGATGAGAACCCATCATTGTGCCAGAAGCTTGGGCAAACACAAGAGGCATCACTTCGTTAAGACTAGAACTCAGAAGCAAAACTGTCAGCAGTGGTACAGGTGCTCCATTTTCTCAGCACCTTGTAGAGCAGGGGACCTTTTCTTGGAGCACAGCCCCTGGTGTGTCCAGCTGTGGCTCATCCCAAACATGCACTCTGCAGTATTCCAAGTGAGTTGGGGACTTGTGCATCTGCTCGCTCTTCTGCCAAGTGACACCATAAATGTTTGTTCAGACATTTAATAGATGATGAGCCTGGGCACAGAAAGGGTATGTGATTTGTCCAAGGTCGCAAAGTTAGCAAGTTGAAGAAACAAAATTCAAACCTAGGCTGACTCAAAGCCTGTATTCTAAATTGCAATCATAAATGACCTCCTTAATTGCAGACTTACTTATTTATTTTTACTGGAACCTCATGTTACTTTTTAGTGTACAGTGTAAAACTTTACCTATGTGTGTGCATGAGGAGGACAAATGAGAAATCACTTGTAATAAATTTGTATACACAGTGGCATAGAAGATGACAACATTGATCCAATAATGACCATTTGGGTATCTGGGTCATTTCAAGACAAATATCTAGAATACAATTTTGTCTCAACTACTGGAGAGAACACAAACTTTGGAGTCAGACAGATCTGGGTCAGAATTTGATTCTCCCACTTACTAGCTGTATAACCTTAGATATGTTACCTGACCTCTTCAACACTTAGTTTCTTTATCTATAAAATAAAGATACTGGGACTTCCTCCTAGGTTGATATGAGAATTAAACATAACTTATGTTGTCATATTTCATTGATTCTAAAACATCACTGATTATCAGAAGCGGGCATTATTTTATCAACAGTTAAGAAAAAAACTAATTATAAGTTGTCATTGATTATAAGACACATTAGAATTTCAGAGACGTTAAAGTGTTAAAACGTGCATCTTAAACATGAATAAAATGCTGAGTGACTGGCACATGGGCTCCCACTAACTGCAATTTATCATTGGCGGTGTTGCTCTTATCACCATTATAATCACCATGTAAACCCATCAAACGGGCACAGAGAGGAGTTCCAGGAATAAGCTGAGCCAAAGTATGGAAAGCAAATTATCTCCCTGATGCTTCCAGGTGCTCACAACTTTATATACTGGTATCTCTACACCACTGTGATATCAGGACTTCATATACCGGTCTGCCACAATACCTGTCTTTTGTTTGTTTGTTTTTTAATATATTGGCATTAAACCATTATTGGTGAAAGGGTTTTCCAGAGGAAATTCTGAAAAGGACAAAAGAAGCCTTCTCCTAGTGATATGCACGAAACCAAGTATGAGTAGTCCGTTTGGGTTATGTATCTTCAGTAATACAGGTGTCACTCCTGAAGTTAAAAGTTATATTCATTCATTATTATCCATAAATATGGAGAAGAAAATCCTTGAGAACATGAAACGTATCTCTTTTAATGGTGAAGTACTGATGATCTTTTGTTGTATATTCTCTAAGTAAAAGAACCTATTAGAAAAAAGTTTATTTGGGTTCAAATCTGGAGCTTTAGCATTTAGTAATATGTGATCTTAAGCAAGGTATTATCCTCTCTGGGCCTCAATGTCCTTAGCTATAAAATGGGGCTAACACTTGCACTTCAGAATTGTTAAATGGTCTTCCCACCTGTTTTTTTTTCTGCTTCACTCTTTTCTGCTTCTCCTTCTGGTAACCTCTACTCATACTTCAAATCTCAGTTCAAGTATGCCCTTCAGAAGGAATTCTGCAGAATTCCCAGGTAATTCTCCTTTTAGACCTTGTAATTTTAATTTAAAGAATTGCTTTTATAAAAACATGTTTAACATCTGTCTTCCCCACTAGACTATGCACTCTATGCCTGCCACACAGTAGGTGCTTTATCCTTTGCCCAAATGAATAAATGAGTGAATGACTGAAAAGATGGATGAACAAATGATGTAAGATGCCTAGCTCAACCCCTGCCATATAACAGATCTCAACAAATGTTTTCAACAGCTCAATGTCATTTTCATAAAATTATTTGGAAATTCTACTTTATTCTTCTTCTGTCTTGCTATGTGTGATCATGTTAGCTGCACTAAGCCTGCCTGTCTGGAACCTGGATGTGTTTCAGGGACCATTTGGATCCACATGGCCGAGGGAAAGTTTCTGAGCATGTTTGTCACTGCCTGGTGGACTGCCACAATCTATTTTTTTGATTGGACTCAAGTGAAGATTTTTTTCTTTAAAAATTAAAGCATTTCCCCCTATTGTGAGTGAGAGCGAGTCAACAGCTGCTGTAGAAGTGCCAGCATCCACTGATGCCTTCCAATTATCCATGAAGCCTGGGTAACAGGAAAGAGCAACATATTTGCTTGAGGAGTTGCCTGGGGGAAAAGCACAGCAATTTTAAAGTGCACAGAACAAGTGGGCTTGACAGAATAAATGAGAGCATCTGAATGGAACCACAGTCAGGCAATGCAGCTTTCATCACAGTAATCTCTGCCAAGACCAGTTCATTATTTTCAGGGTGCAAAGAAGCCTATTTCTACCTGGCAAAAGACTATAGAATGAGCTGGGGAAATAGGCTCTAAGATTGCTGAAAAATAATGCAGCTTGTTTCCATGCATAGGAATTGAACATGCAGAGACTATTAACCAAAGCTATGGCACCACTCTGGTTTTGATCTTACAATGGAGCTTTTTTATACTTAGCCTAGATTCTGAAGTCAGAGTATGCGGGTTCAAATCCCAGTTCTACCACTTACTAGATGTGTACTCTTAAGCAGATTCTTCAACCTCTAAAACCAAAAATCAAACCTGTTGCCGTCGATTCTATTCTGACTCATAGCAACCCTATAGGACAGATTAGAACTTCCGCATAGGGTTTCCAAGCAGTGGCTGGCAGATTCTAACTGCCAACCTTTTGGTTGGCAGCCTGAGCTCTTAACCACTAGGTGTTACTATTTCCTTGTCTTTAATAGAGGAAATAATAGTATCTCTCTCGTAGGGTTGTTGTGAGAATTAAGCCAGTTATTATGAATGTGTTGTCCTTTTCGTCATGGTCATGGTCATCATCACCATCACATATTAGGTAAGGTATCTATAGGTTTTAAAGAGCTTCCCTGTCCCTTATTTAATCTTGGTAACAATCCTTGGAGACAAAGAAACAGAGACCCATGGAGGTCATCTAGTAAAACATGTAATCTAACAAACATCTATCAGTCCCTTGGTGTGGTCAGTCCCTGCCTTGTGTACCAGGAAAAGAGCAAAGAAGTTCTCTATCTTCAAAGGCATTAGCAGAAACTAGTAAGATTAGACAGAAAATTAGAAATAACATTTTTGGACACCTAAAATATGGTGTGCACACGAAAGCTGGACACTGAATAAGAAAGACTGAAGAAGAATTGACGTCTTTGAATTATGGTTTTGGTGAAGAATATTGAATATACCACGGACTGCCAGAAGAAAGAACAAATCTATCTTGGAAGAAGTACAGCCAGAATGCTCCTTAGAAGCAAGGATGACAAGACTTCATTTCATGTACTTTGGACATGTTATCAGGAGGGATCAGTCCCTGGAGAAAGACATTATGCTTGGTAAAGCAGAGGGTTAGCAAAAAAAAAAAAAAGGAAGACCTTCAACAAGATGGATTGGCACAGTGGCTGCAACAATGCGTTCAAGCATAACAATGATTATGGGGAAGGTGCAGGACGGGGCAGTGTTTTGTTCTGTTGTATATGGGGTCGCTATGAGTCAGAACCAACTTGAAGGCACCTAACAACAACAACAAAATATGGACGACCTTTTCCTGTGTGCACCAGTGTTATTTTAGTTACTATTATCTCTGTGGAGCCTTGGTGGTGCAGTGGTTAAGAGCTTAGCTGCTAACCAAAAGGTCAGCAGTTTGAATCCACTAGATGCTCCTTGGAATCGGGGCAGTTCTACTCTGTCTTATGGGGTCGCTATGAGTTGGAATCAACTCGACAGTGTCTTTTTTTTTTTTTAATTGCTATGATTGTCACGCAATGCAACCCCAATTTACATGGAGGTTTCTCATGTAGTATTGGCCACAATATTATTTTAACATAGCTTTATCTTCCTGCAAAGTCAATATTCTTTCCATTAACAATGATATTCACTCATATAACAATAATGTTGTTGTTGTTAGGTGCCATCCAGTCAGTTACCACTCATAGTGACCCTATGTACAACAGAACGAAACACTGCCCGATCCTGTGCCATACTCACAATCATTGTTATGCTTGAGCCCGTTGTTGCAGTCGCTGTGTCAATCTGTCTCGTTGAGGGTCTTCTTCTTTTTTCACTAAACCTCTCCTTTACCAAACATGATGTCCTTCTCCAGGGACTGATAACATATCCAAAGTATTTGGAAGAAGTCTAGTAATCCTTGCTTCTAAGGAGCATTCTGGCTGTACTGCTTCCAAGACAGATTTGTTAGTTCTTTTGGCAGTCCATGGTATATTCAATATTCTTCGCCAACAGCATAATTCAAAGGTGACAATTCTTCTTAGGTCTTCCTTCTTCATTGTCCAGCTTTTGCATGCGTATGAGGCGATTGAAAACACCATGGCTTGGGTCAGGCACACTTTAGTCTTCAAGGTGACATCTTTGCTTTTGAACACTTTAAAGAAGTCTTTTGCAGCGTATTTGCCCAATGCAATGCGTCTTTTGATTTCTTGACTGCTGCTTCCATGCGTGTTGATTGTGGATCCAAGTAAAATGAAATCCTTGACAACTTCAATATTTTCTCCATTTATCATGATGTTGCTTATTGGTCCAGTTGTGAGGATTTTTGTTGTCTTTATGTTGAGATGTAATCGATACTGAAGGCTGTGGTCTTTGATCTTCATCAGTAAGTGCTTGAAGTCCTCTTCACTCTCGACAAGCAAGGTTGTGTCATCGGCAAAACACAGGTTATTAATGAGTCTTCCTCCAATACTGATGCCCCATTCTTCTTCATAGCCCAACTTCTTGGAATATTTGCTCAACATACAGATTGAATAAATATGGTGAAAAGATACAACCCTGACACATTTCCTGACTTGTTCGAACAACTGCCTCTTGGTCTATGTACAGGTTCCTCATGAGCACAATTAAGTGTTCTGGAATTCCCATTATTCCCAATGTTATCCATAATTTGTTATGATCTACACAGTCAAATGACTTTGCATAGTCAATAAAACACAGGTAAACATCTTTCTGGTAATTGCTTTCAGCCAGGATCCATCTGACATCAGCAATGTTATCCTTGGTTCCAAGTCCTCTTCTGAAACCAGCTTGAATTTCTGCAGTTCCCTGTCAATGTACTGTTGCAGTTGCTTTGAATGATCTTCAGCAAAATTTTACTTGTGTGTGATATTAATGATATTGTTCGATAATTTCTAAATTCAGTTGGATCACCTTTCTTTGGAACAGGCATAAATATGGATCTTTTCCAATCAGTTGGCCAGATAGCTGTCTTCCAAATTTCTTGGCTTAGGCTAGTGCGCACTTCCAGCACTGCATCTGTTTGCTGAAACATCTCAATTGGTATTCTATCAATTCCTGGAGCCTAGCTTTTTGCCAACGCCTTCAGTGCAGCTTGGACTTCTTCCTTTAGTACTGTTGGTTCCTGATTATATGCTACCTCCTGAAATGGTTGAACCTTGACCAATTCTTTTTGGTATAATGGCTCTGTGTATCTTCCATCTTTTGATGCTTCCTGCGTCGTTTAATATTTTCCCCTTAGAATCCTTCAATATTGCAACTTGAGGCTTGAATTTTTTCTTCAGTTTTTTCAATTTGAGAAATGCTGAGTGTATTCTTCCCTTTTGGTTTTCTGACTCCAGGTCTTTGCACATGTCATTATAATACTTTGAATTCTCGAGTCCTTTGAAATCTTCTGTTCAGCTTTTTACTTCATCATTTCTTCCTTTTGCTTTAGCTACTCTACTTTCAAGAGGAAGTTTCAGAGTCTCTTCTGACATCCATTTTGGTCTTTTCTTTCTTTCTTATCTTTTTAATGAACTCTGGCTTTCTTCATGTTTGATGTCCTGGATGTCATTATACAACTCGTCCGGTCTTTGATCATTAGTGTTCAACGTGTCAAATCTATTCTTGAAATGGTCTCTAAATTCAGGTGGTATATGCTCAAGATTGTACTTTGTCTCTCATGGACTTGTTCTAATTTTCTTCAGCTTCAACTTGAACTTGCATATGAGCAATTGATGGTCTGTTCTGTCGTCTGCCCCGTCCTTGTTCTGACTGATGATTTTGAGCTTTTCCATTGTCTCTTTCCACAGATGCAGTTGATTTGATTCCTGTGTATTCCATCTGGCAAGGTCCATGTGTATGGTCGCCATTTATGTTGTTAAAAAATGGTATTTGCAATGAAGAAGTCATTGGTCTTGCAAAATTCTTTCACGGCAATCTTCAGCATTGTTTCTATCAACAAGGCCATGTTTTCCAACTACTATTCCTTCTTCTTTCTTTCCAACGTTTGCATTCCAATCATCAGTAATTATCAATGCATCTTGTTTGCATGTTTGATCAATTTCAGACTGCAGAAGTTAGTAAAAATCTTCAATTTCTTCATCTTTTGCCTTAGTGGTTGGTGCATAAATTTGAATAATAGTTGTATTAACTGGTCTTCCTTGTAGGTGTATGGATATTATCCTATCACTGACAGCTTTGTACTTCAGGATAGATCTTGAAAGTTTTTTTTGATGATGAATGCAATGCCATTCCTCTTCAAGTTATCATTCCCAGTATAGTAGTCCATATGATTGTCCAATTCAAAATGGCCAATATCAGTCTATTTCAGCTCACTAATCTAGGGTATTGATGTTTATGCATTCCATTCCATTTTTGACAATTTCCAATTTTCCTAGATGCATACTTGGTACATTCCATATTCTGATTATTAATGTATGTTTGCAGCTGTTTCTTCGCATTTTGAGTGGTGCCACATCAGCAAATGAAAGTCCCCAAAGCTTGACTCAATCCAAGTCATTAAGGTCGACTCCACTTTGAGGAGGTATCTCTTTCCCAGTGGTCTTTTGAGTGCCTTCCAACCTAAGGAGCTTATCTTCCAGCACTATATCAGACAATGTTTTGCTGCTGTTCATAAGGTTTTCACTGGCTGATTCTTTCCAGTAGACCACCAAGTCTTTCTTCCTAGTCTGCCTTAGTCTGGAGGCTCAGCAGAAACCTATCTGCCATGGTTGCCCCTGCTGGTATTTGGTATTTATAGCTTCCAGGTGGCATAGCTTCCAGCATCACAGCAAAACGCAAGCTCCTACAGTATGAGAAACTGACAGACGAGTGGGGGAAAATAACAATAATATTAACTAAAATGTGCTTAATTAAGTGCCACCTGTTGCAGGCAAAATGACATGTGATATTTATGACAGAGCTTGCACTGCTAAATCTGAGGAATGACTGGGAGCCCCAGGGTCAGGCAACAGAGCCAAGACTTAATTATCTTTATATCCCCTATCACAGGGTAGGACAGATAATAGGAACTCAGTAGACGTCAGAGTAATGATGGTGACATAAGGGGAAATGAGTCAGAAAGAGTTGCAGGCTAGGTGGGGAAATAAATAGTACACTAGTGGTTAAGAGCTATGTCTGCTAACCGAAAGATTGGCAGTTAAAATCCACCAGGAGCCCCTTGGAAACTCTATGGGGCAGTTTTACTCTGTCTTATAGGGTCGCTATGAGTTGGAACCGACTCAATGGCAACGGGTTTGGTTTTTTTGTTTTTTGTTTTAGTTTTGACTGTTCCTACCTGCTTCTATTGTTCTTTTGACATATTTTCCAAGTCATTGAGTATTTTGCTGGCCTTCTTTTTTGTCTACACTGTTTGGTCAACATCCCAGATGTGAACAGTCTTCTCCAGGTGTTAGATGTAAATTGACACATGATTAATGCTGCATAGAAAAGGATTAATGTCTCTTTTAGGTCATTATACTTCTCTCACTGAAACCTAAGAGAGGTTTTTGGCAACAACATCTTGTTTACCAAGGTCCATTTTGAGATTATTGTTAACTGTGAACTTTTTGACCAAAACCCCAACATCCTACACATGCACGATGGATCATGCATGATGGATCTTTTTTAACCTATTAAAAATCAAAACTCAAAGAAATTGAAAAGTAAGTTTTATTCTGAGCAGTTATTCTGTATGTATATAGGGAGGCCCTTCTGATCCCCCCCTCCACCAAAAAAAAGCAAATGGCTGGAAGTAGATTACTTATAATAGCAAATCAAATCAACCATTGGTTAATGATTGATCGAAACCTGCCCTTTCCCTTTTACTGAGATAAACAGATATCAGGTCACAAGGTGGTCTCTGGACTTCCACCCATCTGCAGCCACAATATCTTTTGATATTTAAATTAAGTAAGCCTAGCTTCCAACAGGAAAGAAAAGATTAATAACTTTGAGAGAAAAAAGCCTTTGGCAGGATTAATTTGGGTCAGAATTTTTTTTTTTTTTTTAAAGTTAATATTTGGTTTTGTGGGTAAGAAAAACCTTAAAATCAAAGTAAGATGTCTGCTATTAATTTTTCTCTTTGACAAGCCTAGATTCAGGACTTGACAATTAGCTCTGTTAGGCTTTTCATAGGGAGATGGGGAGATGGCTTTCTGAAGGAGGAGAGCTTTAGGAATTATTTAGACGATGGAAGTGAGCAGGTTGAGTTTACATGCAGGTAGGAAGGCTGATCAGGCTGAAGATATGTCGTCCGATGGCTGAAAAAAAACAAAACAAAACAAAACAAAATCAGCTGCTGTTGAGTTGATTTTGACTCATAGCAACCCCATGTTTGTCAGAATAGAACTGTGCTCCATAGGGTTTTCAATGTCTGAGTTTTGGAAATAGATTGCCAGGATTTTCTTCTGAGGAAACTATTGGTGGACTCAAACTGTCAACCTCTGGTTAGCAGTCAAATGTGTTAATCGTTTTTATCCCCCAGGAACTCCAGGATGGCTCAAGGGATTGATAATATGTACTAGCTTTAGTGGAGCCCTGGTAGTGCAGTGGTTAAGAGTTCAGCTGCTAACCAAAATGTTGGCAGTTTGAATCTACCAGCTGCTCCTTGGAAACCTATGGGGCAGTTCTACCCTGTCTATAGGGTTTCTATGAGTCAGAATCAACTCGAGGGTAGTGGGTTTGGTTTTTTGTTTGACTAGCTTTAGGTCCGGGGGGCAGGTCTGCGGAGAGAAAATCCTGCAGAAGAGGCTGAGAGGCTTACAGAAAACATACGCAGCAATGAAAAGCGGTGCAAAGCCTAGAAGAAACAAGCTCTGGGGAAACTTGGATTCTTTCATCTTTCCTGTCTCCTCGAACCCCTGTAGAGACAATTTCCTGTGCTGTACTCTGAAGTACCAAATAGAAGCTAAAGCCATAGCTTTTCTATATCCAGTAAATTGGAATGTCTACCTTCATCAGTTAAAGTCAAGATAAAAATACCTTCAACAAACGCAAGCTTGATTCAACGGCAGCGTTTCTTCTGTATGTTCCATATATTGAGGATGGTTGATAATTACAGTGGACGCTAGAAATAGGAATCCCATTGTGCCACTGCCGGGCGTTCACACATTCAATGATTGCCCTTTGCATACTATGCCTAACGAGTCCCAGCAGTTAATAGCTAACGTAAAAAGCATAAAGCTACTTGTCACATTTTAGAAATATCCCATTGCTTTTTGGTTGCTTTTGTGGTTTTCTACTTTGAAAGCCAAGATTAACCCTCACCACCCCTTCATTCCCTTTCTTTTCACCCATTCTAAAGAATTAATTTCCTTAGTGCTCTGACATCATTTCTGGCTGAATTTCTTTCTGGAGGGAGTTTAACAAAGTATTTGTTTCATTGCATTCGGATCTGAGTAGAGACATGATGACTGGATTAAAGTTAGGAGCCCAGCTTACAATGTTTTAAAAGGATGATTATGAAGTCCATCTGGCTTTACCGATCATAAGCAGAAGCAATTCTTGCTTTAAATTGCTTAGAACATTATTACTGAAAAATTGCAATGAAAACAGCATTCAGTGATTTCAGAAAGGTTAAAGGAAATGGAGCTCCTAGTATGCTTCCACTAACAGGTCTTCTCAGAACAAAATACTTTCATTAAAGCTACCTTGGACAACACAGACGATGAGGGTATTCGAATATCCTAGTCATAGGTCTCTGAAGCAGTGGGTAGGGAGGGTGATATTGTTATACTCACAAACTCAGACCCCTCAGGGGCTGTGTGGGGCTTGGCACTGGCTGACTGTGGGGTTGCCCTTGGGACTTATAGAATGGCTCCATCTATCTCAAGGATCCTCATCTCAAAGATAGTCAAAGCATCAGAAATTACAACTTAGAAGCCATAGCTTACACTTTCAACAAAGAAGCCAATTTGTTTGTGTTTTATTGTCTGTTCCTTACCTGGCTCCTCCATCTCCCAGGACCTGTGTCCAATCATAGTAACCCATCCCAGGTGGTCTACCACCCACAATGGGTTGCCAGCTCCACTGTGCCATAACTTCATCTCTTGGTCCAAGTAGAATAAATGTCTCAGGAGGCTTGACATTGACCTAGTGAACTCCACCAGGTATCTGTGTTGGAGAAAGCAAGTTTGCATCTTATTGTTGCCTCATATGGGGATGTGAGCTGAGAGACATATAGCATCAATAGACCTATGAGATGAATCCTGGAATGTCTGTAATATTCTAGCTAGAATTCTGCAGCCAGAACTAAGCAAAGCATGGAGGAGTTCAGGAACCAGGAAAAAGGCACGTCTTCAGTTGTCACAAGCATCTGGTAGTTAGAAAGTGTCCGTTTTGTGATCCAACATGTGAGACCATCCTGAGAGACTGAAAGGCCACCTGAGAATGCTGAAAAGGCCTGGAGAGGGGCAGGTAATGTTTTATCTACACATGAGCTAACATCCTTCCTAGAACATAGCTGTTAGTTGTGCCTCTATCAACAAGATTTTGAATAATATGTGTATTGGAGCACATTCTCTTCATTAGTAGAGTCATGACTATAGAATGACTAAAGAGTGAACTCCATAAATCTCAAATAAAGGAAGAGTGTTATATAAATAAACCAAAACAAAAGACCAAACCAGTTGTTGTCAAGCCTATTCCAACTCATGGTGACACACGTGTTTCAGAGTAGAATAGTACTCTGTAGGATTTTCAATGACTCATTTTTCAGAAGTAGATTGCCCAGCCTTTCCTATAAGGTGCCACTGGGTGGATTTAAGCCCCAATCTTTCAGTTAGTAGCCAAGTGCTTAACTGTTTGCATCACCCAGGAACTGTTATATGAATAAACCCGTTGCTGTTAAGTTGATTCCTACTCATAGCAACCCTATAGGACAGAGTAGAACTGTCTCAAAGGGTTTTCAAGGCTGTAATCGTTATGGAAGCAGACTGCCCCATCTTTTTCCCTCGGAGGGGCTGGTAGGTTCAAACCACTGACTTTTTGGTTTGCAGCTAAGCACTTAACCACTGTGCCACCAAGCCCCTGTTATATGAATAGGGGAAAGTTATTCTCCATGACATCTGAGATTAGGTCAAAAATGAGCACATTTACATCTGTACAAAGAAGTTTAGGTTAGACTGGAGTATACAAGCATCTTTTCTGTAATGATTATGCTATACTAGAAAATTTCAGAGGCTGTGGGGTCTCTGGTGAAATGTCCAGTCTTTTCAATTTACACTACTGACTTTTTTACCCCTGACTGTTACTTTGGAGGATGTATGAACTAGAGAAGTGAGTTGTTTCATTTTGATTTTGAGATTAAGACTAAACTTTGGTCAAGAAGTAAGACTCTGATAATTTATTTTTTGATTTTATGAGGGATTAAACAGGAAGTTATCTTAATTTGTATTCTTGCTAAAATCTTTTCTTAGCTTCTGTGAACCCACTATTCCTGCTTTGGCAAATCAAGTATAGTGAATATTAGTGAAACTCTTTCCAGGATTCAAGATCCTATAGTGGCTTACTGGGTACTACTTTTCACTCTAGTCAACTGATGATTCATATAAGTGCCCAATGATATTCTAATGGCTAGTTACAAGTGAAGTTGGGTAGCAAGAGATTACAAAGATAAAGGAGGCTCAGGTTCTGCTCTCAGGTGGCTTTTTATTTTTTAAATTTAATGCAACCTTTTGTGGGAAAAGATAACGTTCAAATGAAGGAAGAGCGATCTCATGTTCAAAGTGAGGGAATAAGGAGAGACATAGGCTCTATTTGTAATATAGCAGTAGAATTCAGGGTCCCGTCCTAGAAATGAAATTTCACTAGCAACTGACTTATCTAAGGACAGATAATAGGAGTTGCTTTTTCGATCAGTCCTTTATTAGCTTGTTTTTCTATTTTGAAATGAGAATAAAATATTCAGAAGCAAACACATGAAATTGTCTGGTATTACTGGGTACACAGCTCTGTGGTAAAAGTTGTATGGCACAGTTTGAGTTTAATTCAGGCACAGTTCACCAAATAAATTCTCAACTTATATCTGAATATATCTGAATCTGAATGAGACAATTTAGGCATATTGATATTATTCAATTTTTAAGTTGCTTTTTTTTTTTAAAACTCCTCATCCCTATTCCTTTTTCCTGTGAAAAGAGATCTTTATTGTTAAGTTAGCTGCTGATGTAAATTTACAAAAGATAAATCAGGACGATAGCTTAGAATATTAATTCTCTCTTGGTGAGGCAAATTTTCATCAGGGCAAACACATAACCAACACTTCTTCCTGCTTTATTTCCTAAGGTTATATGTGGGAGATGGTGTGTCAGTCTCCTAATTCACCAAAGTAACTCACAAGAGAAGTTTCATGAGGTATTGAACTCACATCTGATCCTTGAAGGGCTCCTGGGATCATTGTGCTACTAAAGCTATCATGGAACTATGTTCAAGATCAGGTTTCAGAAAAGGAAGGGCGTACTTTCATTCCTTATTTCTAGGAGGATTTTTCTTTCTTTCTTTTCTTCTCTTTCTTCCCCTCTTAGAGAAAAAATGGCCTCTGGCTAAATAAGTTCACCTAAGAAAACCTAGAACAAGCTCAGTGCTGCTCATGTTATGGTCCCAAGTAGCTACTGGAATGGGAGAAGGTAGAAGTGGGAGCTGAACAAAGAGAGTAGCATGCCAGAAATTGCCTCCTCTTCTTTCTCCTTCAGTCCAGATATACCTACCTTCTGGGCTGTGCCCATATATGATATCTGTTCTGAACCTGGGCTGAGAGAGTGTAAAGTACGCTGGTTCTCAAAACTTTCAGTCCATATCAGAATTCATCCTTGATGATCGATCATGTCCACTATCTATTACCAGGACACTTGACAATTTCCCCCACAAAACCAAGCTGAGAGCTTCATCTTTGGCACCCCAGTGCACAGACAATAATATATTACAGCACTAATTACACTGGATTGTACTTTCTCGGTTACATTTCTTTCTTTCCTAGCTTATTGTGGCCCACTTGATGACAAGGAACACGTCTCCTTCGTATTACCAGTGTCTAGCAGATTATCTAAACATATTAGGTCCTCAGCCTTGGGAACACTATGGGACAGTTCTATAGGGTCTGTTCTACAGCGTCTCTATAAATCAGAATTGACTGGATGGCAACAGGTTTGGTTTTGGTTTTTACTATGTTCAAAGAACTATGTGAGGTACAGGGTATTCCAGAAAAGAATAATGCCCCGTCTGCCTCCACAGTAATCACAGTCTACTGTGGGAGAAATACAGACAGACAATTCCCAGGCAGTGCGATAAGAGTTATGATGAAGGTGCATATACAGTGATGGGGAAAAATGTGAGATCACAGCCAATCAAGTCTTCTTGGAGAGATGAATAGATGACAAATGCCTTGACAGGTAAGTAGGCTTTCACCAGGCAAAGAGCAAATGGACATTCAGGCATGACAAATCATGTGTGCCAAAGATCAGAAATATAAAAGGGCCTGTTCAAAATTCAAGGACTTACTATTTGTCTAATGGCCAAAAACATTCTTGGAAAAGAACGGCATTTGGATATGTAAAACACTCTAAAGCTAGACAAAACTCTGCAGCTTCCCTTGACTCTCTTCTGCAGGATATTCTTCAGTGCCATTTTCTCTAAAATCAAATCATGCCAGCCACATCTCACTCAAGAGAGAGGTCCAAAGAGTAAGGGATTCTTCAGAGTTTGTAGGCTGCTGCTTGCTTTAGGGCCTAGCAAATAAAATTTTATCTCTAACAAATACAGCCTTTAGTTTTCTACAGTCCAGGGACCAGAATGTCGAGCTTGGAAAACAATGCTCTTTCCCAAGTTACATTTTCAGTGCTATTGTCTTATCTTCTTTTTTTTAAAAAAGCATTTTCTTTCTGATTTTTATAGTCATGAATTTTGTTTTTGGAAATGAAAAATGTATACATATAAGCAATAAAATAAAAACCACTTCTCCAAGCCTGCAGAGATGACCAGTCTTAACACTTTAGAGAATTCTTTCCATTGTTTATTCTATGTGTATGTTTCTGTCTATTGAATTTGTATTTACAGGTAGTACTGGGTCTTGCTTTTTTCACTTAACATCTTTACAGATGCATTTTCCTATAATATTATATTCTGACTTCTGAATGATTAATTTGATTTTTTCCATTAAGCCTTGTCTCTAACACACACAACACAGCACCTATTGCTGTCAAGTTGATTCTGACTCACAGCGACTCTATAGGACAGAGTACAATTGCCCCATAGGGTTTCCAAGGCTGTAAATCTTTACAGAAATAGACTGCCTCATGCTTTCTCCCAAGGAGTAGCTGGTGGGTTTGAACCACTGATCTTTTGGATTAGCAGCTCAGTGCTTAACCACTGCACCACCAGGGCTACAGCCTTGTCTGTAACCAAAAACCAAACCTGTTGCCCTAGAGTACTGACTCATAGTGTACTTGTAGGACAGAATAGAACTGCCCCATAGGACAGGCTGGTGCATTCAAACCATTGACCTTTTGTTTAGCAGGCAAGTTCTTAACCACTGCGCAACCAGGGCTCTAGTCTTGTCTCTAGGTAGCATATATCCCTTTATCTGTGATCTTTGCTTAGAAACCTTACCTGAATGCCTATCTTCTAAATAGGATTAAAGACAGTCTCCTGCTCTATAGTTTTTACTGGCTTTTTCCGTAGGAACTGCCGGCTTTAGAGCACTTTGGTGTGCATTGGTTTATCTCTTCCTCTAGCTTGTGAGGTGCTTCAGAACAAGACCTGTGTCTCGTTAATCTTCGCTTCCCCATAGATTAGCATGATATATGATAGACCTTTACTATATATGTGCAATTTCCTGACTCTAATGACATCAAAATAAGTAACATTTTTGAAAGGCTATGTGGTAGGCATTGTGCCATCTTATTGCTAATCTGCATCACCGTTCTCAACTTCACAGGAGAGTATTATTACTTCAGTTTTTCAGATGAGGAAACTTAGGTTTAATTTCATTTACTCTAAGTTATGAATATAAAAATTTGATTGAGGAGAATACCTTGAACCGGGTGAATCTTGATTCTAACTCTTCTGTTGAGACTCCAGACCGCCTCCCCTTACCTAGGCATAAGGTCAATGCTAGTCCTTACAGGGGCTACAAAACTGAACAAGATCTGGGCAGTACCCTCTAAAAGTGAACAATATGACAAGAAAGATAAGAAAGGCACATCAAACGGTAATGTGTTGAACAGGGGGAAGGCGATAGGAACTTTCCACTGGTGAGGAGGAGTATTTTATCCCTGACATTGTTCAGAATTGCCAGCATAATTATAATAAAAAGCAGAGAGCCTTTAGTTAGTTTTTTTTATTATTATTTTTAATTCTCTGCAGACAATGCATCCACTTATTGCCTGCATTTGGGCAGACTGAGCCTAACCCTCCTATGCCTTCGTATACTCTGCACATTTAAAAATTTTTTTTTAATGCTTGTCAAGCATCAAATGAATACTGTGAGAGTGGACAACAATATCTCATGTTTGGATCAAACATCACACTTCACGCTTTCTTTTACATTATTTGAAAATTATGTCTTCGGACCTAAGAAAATGAAAAGAGGAGGCCAGCTGTGCATTGAGCACATGGTAACAGGCAATTTTAAGATCGATTTAGGATACTGACTTTTGCAATCAGATATCTGGAAACGTGCACACACTGTGGGATTGCTTCCTGATCCTCTCTCAGCTGTGTCCTCTTGGGACATTCAGGGTCCTCCAGCAACATGTCATTATATGTTTGCTCTCTTGTGTCAAATACCCTGAACACATTCCTTTCTTAGTAGTAATAAGAATAAAAAAACCAATTTATTAGGTACTTATTTTGAGCTAGACACTAATTGATATAGATTACTTCATTTATCCTGAGAACAACTCTCTGAGGAAAGTAAAATAATCTCCATATAATAGGTACTAAGTAGGAGACCTAAAATGTGAACTCCAGGCTACTTAATGCCAAAATATGTGCTATTTCCATTATGCCGTGCCTCTTCTTGGTTTCCCGAGAAAAATGCTTGGGGTCAGCATTTTGCTTGCTGAATATTTATTCTCATTTTTTCTACCGAGAGCATCTGATTTTTTCCATTAAGGAACTGTACCTTTCTCATTAGATACATTCATAGTGAGCCCGTCAATCAAAGAGCCTCTCCCCAACCTGTCCTAGCATAGAGGTGACCCAAGCTAGAGAAAACAAATACTATGTCCATAGATTCTTAATTGTGAGTAGGACAAAATTAATTTTTGTCCTAAATTAACCAGAATGGATAATAGGTATCTGTTGCCTGCAACCAAAAAACCCTAAAAAACAGGACCACATCCTGTACTTTGTCTATTAAAAACAAACAAAATTAAAAAAATTAACAATTGACACCTAGGAGGACACTTATTTTTTTCTATACTATCCCCTTACTTTGTCTCTTCTTGATTTAGAGCAAGCTACTGGTGAGTGTTGGGGGTTTCAATGGGCTCACTTGGAGATATAAAGAGAGCAGAGGGGTGTGGGAACCCTAAGATATGTAGCAGACTTATATAAGTCCATTGTACAGATGAGGAACAGAGACATAGATGAATAAAAAGATCTGGTCCATTTTTCAGAGGGAGTTAATGGACAACCTGGAACCAGGAATTAGCCATCCACTATACCAAAGAAAAAAAACCAAACCCGTTGCTATTGAGTCAATTCCAAAACACTACAGGACACAGTAGAACTGCTCCATAGGGTTTCCAAGGAGCTGTTGGTGGATTCAAACTGCCTACATTTTGGTTGACAGCTGAGCTCTTAACCACTGTGCCACCATGGATCCAGCCATCCACTATGAGGTTGGAATTTTATATAGCCTTTTTGACATACAATTACATCACTTTAACATCTCTTAACAATATAAAGACTTTCAAACTTTGACCAAAGTTTGCTTTATTGCCCCTAGCAAATTGCTTTTAACAAAATAATTCATGAAACTGGTAGAGTATGCTTATTGTTTATTTACTTTTGAGGAAGTGGAAGGATCTCTTCATTTGTAAAATTATAGATCAGAGAGAACTTGGCTAATAGAGCTCCATGTCTCTTTGAAGATATTTGAGCAATAAATGTCTCAGATGCCTGGTTCTAAGGAGCAGCTAGTGATTCTAATCCATGTGCTGAAGGTAATTTGGTCTTTGACCATAGTCCCAATATTTGTGGATGCATTATTTGTGTGTGTGTGTGTGTGTGTGTGTGTGTGTGTGCCTGGGAAGTATTACACTTATTACTTCATAGAAGATTTTCCTTCCAATAACTGAAAATACAAGATGTCTAAAAACAATTTATTTGTGTACCCATTCATACATACGTACATTCTTTTAGTCAGAACATAATTATTGAGTGCTTTGCAGGAAGAGGAAACTCTGATGCTGTAGTGGCTAAGAGCTGCAGCTGCTAACCAAAATGGTGGCAATTAGAATCCACCAGGAGCTTCTTGGAACTGTATGGAGCAGTTCTACTTTGTCCTATAGGGTTGTTATGAGTGGGAATTGACCCAATGGCAACAGGTTGCAGGAAGAATCAAAGATGACAAAGAAAAATAACATTCATTATCTTAAACAACTCTAACCAAGAGGAGAACATACATTAGACAAATGATTTCCCAGACAAAGTAGTATATGCTCTCTGTAGTTAGAGAATATGTTAAAAACCTCTGCCCCCATCAAAAATAGCTCTCAGTATTCTGGTTTATTATTTTTAGTGCACTCTTCACTATCTGGAATTATATATTCATGTGTTTATTTAATTATTGTCTTAATTGTCTTATCCACAGTAGACTGTACAATGGATGAGGGCAAGAATTTTGTCTGGTTCATCTCTGTATTTTCAGCACAGAGAACATTGCCTGGCACAAAGAAGACAATAAATACTGAATGAATGAATGAATGAATGAAGAGCAATAACCTTACCCAGAATTCTTGAGATGGTTTCAAAGACAAAGAGGTGATTGAACTGTATCTCAAAACCTGAAGTTGAGTTTAAGAGTAAAGTAAGTAGAAGTAGAAGGACATTTTAGGCAGGGAGAACTACATATTCAGAAGCATGGCAGAGAGGCAATTCTGTTTGTTAAAGGAGCAGTGAATAATAGTTCAGGCTAGCAGAAACTTAGAGGGTGTGGAAGTATATAATAGGAAAAGTTGAATAGTTTTAATTTCAACCTCTAGAAAATGGGATTGTCCATTAAAATTTTCATGGAAGGGGAGTGACAGTATTCTGTGTTTAGGATAATCATCCCTGTAGCATTACAAAAGTTGACTGTAAAAGCAATGGAGTCAAATAAGAATGACCAGTTAGTAGGCTACTGAAATAGACCAGGCAAGAGGTGGTCATGGCCAAAACCGAGGCCCTTTAGAAAGGGTGGAAGAAAAAATAAAAATTAATTATTCTGAATTTACTAGAGCTCAGTTTACACGGACCATCTCATTTATAGCACTTTATCCACTGAAAGCATTAAATGCTACCGCGCACACCTGCTTCTTAAACTTGAGCATCACTCAAGAATAGAATTCAAGCCAAGTAAAATGCAATTTTCTCAGTATGGGACTTCACTTAAAAACAAGTGAGCACAGCAGTTCTTAATTGCTCGACTGTTGACTTTTTACCAAGGTGGCGAGATCAATTTGAAATAACAAAACAGGATGTAGTCTGTGGCAAACATCTACCCAAAAGCAATCTGGCCAAGGGGAGGGCTGCAAAATCCAAACCTGCTGCAAACAGGAAATTTCAAAAAAGCTTGAGAATGGAACAAGAACGCACCACGTAACTGACCTCACACTTTCAATGTTTCAAACATTCCCTGATTTGGGTGTGGGTGGGGTGGTAATTGCTGGCTTTTACCATGGTCTTAAGATATATAACTCATCATATGACTCCACTCATATACTGTCCCAACCATATACAGCACAGAGCCACAGTTCAGCCATGATGTTGGGGCATACCAGTTGGGGGATTGTTGAAGGGGATAAGAGCTGACACAGTTATTTTTATTAAAAAGAATTAAAGTATGGAAGCTTGAAAATGCTTTATTTATTTATTTTTAATATAGCAAATTAAAAATTATACCTAAAATAAGACCACTCTCATTTAATAGCATTTTACCATGCTTTCTTGACTAGAAAGGAAAAGGATGGTGTGCCTGGTCATTGGGGATTTGCATCATCCTGACTATATTCATGTGAGAATGATGCAAGTTAGTAGAAAAAGAAAAGTTGATAATCACTGACCACAAGAAGATACATTTTGGACTCCAATGATATTCAAAATCTTTATAACTGGCCCAAACTCTTCTTCTTCCCTCATGATATCGATGCTCAGGACATACTTGATGTTTGTGATTTTTTGGAACATGTTGCATTTCTTCACTTCTGTTTCTTTTGCCTATAATGTCCTTCCATTTCCTCCACCTCTGGTCTCTTCAAAGTGCTCCCTGACCCTACTACTGAAAACCATGCCACACAGAATCCTCACACACCTCTAACTGCAGCACCTACCTTTCTTTACAAGATTTACATGTTAAGGGGCTATCTCCCCTAGATGACTGCAAGGTCCTTAAGGGCAGCAACTGTCTTATTCACGTCTGCAACATATCTGGCTTATAGCAATACTCAATCAATGTCTAGGGAGTATTTAGTAAATAAGCAGCAACATCAGGAAGTATTGAATTTGTGATAATTTTCTGCATCACAAGCCTAATGAGAAACGTTTTTGAAACATTTATTTTGACATGTGTCTTTTCTTCTGATGGAAATAAGAATCCTTCACATCTTGGTCACGTTAGTTTAGCAAATATTTCTTGAATACTCTGAGGTGAAACTTTGTGATCACGTCATGATCAAAGATTAATAAAACATTGTCCTTGCCCCCAAAGAACTCACAAAACAATGAGACATATTCTTACCACCACCACCACCATTACCACCAATAAACTGCAGAACAATTACAATATATCATTAGGCTGTGCTACAATGGACAATGGGGTCAACCCTATGCTCACAGAGGAGGGCAGAGGAAAGGAGAAATTATCAAATATTAATTCTGACTAGAGGTTGGGGGGGTGCTTCCCAATTAACGCAGATAGGAGATTAAGCACTTTACCCCTAAGATTTGAGTCATATTCTGCTATAGGCTTGACACGTTCCCTAAGTTGTCTTAGAAATGACAAATGGAAGACACAAGTTCTGCATAGAGTCTTCACTTCCCAATTAAATTGAAACACTTGGTAGTTTAGTCTTCAGGAGATTGCTTATAGGGCAGGGCTTCCTCATCCTGAGTATGAGGCTCAATATTTAGGATTAGTCGCCAGTAGAAGATGGGCTGTTAAGAAACTGAGTGAACTTATCTAATGATTGTCCTATAAGAGTGAAATGCAGGATGGAAAGGTAAACAAGTAAATAGCACTAATAAGAACATCATTTAGAGTCTCAAGTCCTTCATCTGAGATGCTAGTCTTAAGTGATAACTGGTAAAGTCAGTTCCCATGTGTACTGGACATCAGGAGGGACATCTGTGTCTGGTGATGCTACAGCAAGAGATGTGATTTCCAAATGCTGGCTTGGAAGGCAGGTAGAAAATGCAGGTATATTAATTAGAATATTTCGAGTATCCATACTTTGAAGGCATATTTGGAGGATTCTTTGGTCTTGGTCAACTCCAGGAGACCTACTGTGGATTCAATATGAGAAGCATTACAGGGCAATGGAAAAAGCATGTGCTTCAGAGTCCACCATTATGTAACTTTGGACAAGCCACTAAACTTTTCTAAGCCTCAAGTTAGTTATCTGTAAAATGGATATAATAATAACTCACCATACTCTTGCCTAAATTCTACTTAAACGTAAGATCGATGAATGGTGGCTATTGTTATTAATATCATAGTGGTAGTGGTTAAGAGTAAGCTCTGAACCCAATATATCTGGGCCCAAATCCTAGTTTTACTACTTAAAAGATTTGTGATCTTGAGGAGGTTATTTAATTTCTTTGTGCTTCAATTTCTTAATTTATAAATGGTATAATACCACTTAGAATAATGCCAGCCTCATAGATTTGTGATGAGGATCAAATGAGATGACACACTTAACCCACTTACTATGATGTCTACCACTTATGAGTGTTCAATAAAAGTTAGCTATCATTATCTCCAACCCCAGTGTAACCTTCAGCTGCCTGTATCTTTTGAAGTTACCATTATCCAGACAGAGTGTAGGTTCCTTTATGCTGAACTCTTTATCCAGTTACATTGACCTTAAAGCAGGTGTTGACCAGTACTAGCACCAGTGTTTTTGTAGCACCTAATCCTTTCTTACATTCCAAGTCTGACCCAAAGTTTAACCAATAATGCTAATTTCACAGACTGATATCTAATTTAAGTAAAAAAAAAATTCTACCTTGTTGAGCCCACAACTTTAAGAATATGGATCACCTGGTGTAATAACAGTTAAATTGGGCAAAGTAGATAGAGTGTGCATTAGCAACCTCATCATAATGATTATCATCACTTACTAACTGGTGTCTATGTACTAGGCACTATGTGCTTCGTGAGTATAACCTGCAGCTTTATACCTGAATTCTTATAAGGAAAGGCCGGAGGGAAAAGGCAGAAAAATGACGCTGAATCCTGGAACCTGTGAAGAAGGTCTTGATCTTGGAATATGCCTTGATTTTTCTCAGCTCCATCCTTTTGCTCACACTGTTTCCTGTCTCAGGAATTCCTTCTCCACCTGGCAATATCCCTCCTGTGCTTTAAGGCCCTACTTAAATGGTGTGTTATCTATGTTATGGGTCCCAGCCACCCCCAGTGAGTTAGCTGCCACTCATCTGTGCTCTCCTGCACTTGCCCATGGCTTTGATATAGAGATCATCAGCTGTATTGTAATTGTTGGTTACATTGCCTACCTCTACCACCAGCCATGAACTTCTTAATGGGAAAGAATGTCTTATTATTGTTTACATCCTCAGTATCCAGCACAGTGCTTGGAAAATAGTAAGTACAAAGCAAATATTGGTTTTTGAAGTAGAGAAGTTTGCCTTTCCATATCTCTAAAGAAGTTTGTAGGAATTTTGATGGCGATTGCTTTGAATGTATACACTGCTTTGGGTAGTATTGACATCTTAACAATATTAAATCTTCCAATCCACAAACACAGAATGTCCTTCCACTTATTTGAGTCTTCTTTAATTTATTTTGGAGCCCTGGTGGCATAGTGGTTAAGAGTTTGGCTGCTAACCAAAGGTCGGCAGTTAGAATCCACCAGCTGCTCCTTGGAAACCCTATGGGACAGTTCTACTGTGTCCTATAGGGTTGCTATGAGTTGTAATAGACTCAATGGCAGTGAGTTGTTTTTCTGGTTTTAATTTATTTTAGTAATGTTTTATAGTTTTCAGCGTACAGGCCTTTCACCTTCCAGGTTATATTTATTCCTAGGTGAGACATTTCTGTATGGTATGTCAATGCCCCCACCCTCACTCCCTGTCATAAATACTCCAGCATCCTATTTGAAAAGAACCAACTGTTAGCAAACTATAAAAGTCCTCCCTTTGTATCTAAAGTGATGGTAAGAACTGCTAAAGTTTATAGTATAGCAAGTATTTTGTTGAATTATTTAAATAATAATTGTACATATATTTGATCTATGAGTGAGTACGAAATCTGGTGCCCTGGGATCTCCAATATCCGTAATTATTTCCTATGAAACTTTTTACATCTCAGTGTCCATCAGATTCCAGTACCCAGCCAGGAAAGACCACTGCAGAGTTCCCTGAGTGCCATGTCCGTTGGTCTTGGGATTAGAGAAAAGCTCATTTCTCTTTTAATGTCAGCTTTCTCCCTCTTCTCTCTCCATCTACTGACTCGCTCAGCTCTGGAGTCTCCTGTTTTGACTAGCTTTGTGTTTGTATTGTCAGGGAAGGAATCTGTGAGGCAGGTCAAAGACACAGGGTCAGACTCAACTCAATTCCATGATGCCTGTTGTGTGTGGCCTTGCTTCCCCATATTGTCAAAAGAAATGAAACAGAATTATCTTAAAATGAAGGACATCACTGCAAGCAAGGATTAACTCCTCCTCAGTGCTGCAATGTTTACTAGGACAGACAAAGGCAAAGAAATGAACAGTTTTGTGAAGGCAGCTCTCCTGGGCAGTCACCTTCAAAACGCCTTCTAAATGCTACAGTGAGCACAACAAAACCTGCTGAGTGATCCCAGCCATTTAGAACTTTAGCATCTGAAACCAAGAAAGCCAGGAGCCTGTGGTTTGTTGAGCAATTACTATATGCCAGTTCTTATCATTCTTTATCTCATTAATCGTCATGACAGCCCAGTGCAATAAGAAATATGATTATTATCATGACAGATGTGGTAAAATTTGGCCTCTCCCTTGTGTATGATCTAGTCTTACATTTTCCAGACTGTAGAATTTCACAGAGCAGTAAAACTTCCCAAACAAAAGTTGAGAACTTTAATTTCACTACAACTGGATAATTTTTAGAAAGCAGCAACTGCAGTCTACAATTAGTATCATTTAATAAAAAGGGGCATTTACTAACAACAAAAAGCACAATCGCAGGATAAAAGGGAATCCTTTAAATTGAATACATGTATCTGTATGGAAAACATGCATACTCTACCATCCATCACTTCTACCTCTAGGTTTTCAATCTGAGAATAACTTGTCACTATACATCAGGAGACATGTACAAAAGTGTTCAGAGCAGCCCTGTTTATACTGGAAGTAACTTAGAAACACTCCAGATGGACATATTCACGTGAATGGATGAATAAATATGTGGTATGTTTACTTAATGAAATGAACAGCCAGGATAAGTAGATCATAACTACACACAAAAACATATATCTTAATAAAAGATAGAGTGGGAAAAATTCCCAATGATAACATACAATAAGATACACTGTTTATAAAGTTAAAACAATTGCCATGAGACTGGAAGAACTGGGTGATGACTGGCTACCATTCCTTAACATTTTGATCAAATATTCTATAGACTAATTCTGATCAAAAGGGAAAAAATGCAGAATAGAATTTCAAATCTCATGGAATGCAGACTTTCTGGAGCCATAGAGGCTGGATGAAACCCTGAAACTATTGCCCTGAAATAATCTTTAAAACCTTACAGCAAAAATATCCCCTAAAGTCTTCTTAAAACAAAACAATAGTTTAACTTAACTAGTAAAAATGTCTACCTTGAGCATTATGCTCTTTTAATCTATATGGGACCAAATTGACAACAGCAACTCTAAGGATTAGACAGGAACCTTAGGGGGTAGTGAGTTTATGTTAATGGGGAGGAACAACTCAGAAAAGGAGGATGAGAATGGTTGCACAACTTGAAGAATGTCATCAATGTCACTAAGTCATACATGTAGAAACTGTTGAATTGGTGTATGTTTTGCTGTGTATGTTCTCAACGACAACAACAACAAAATAAATAAAAAATCAAGAAAACTACTTGAAATACTTTTTAGGCATCGACACATAGACATAAAGGTCTGTGTATATAGGTATATGTATGTGTACGATTTTTAAATAATAAGAATAATCAACACAAAATTTAGGACGGGGGTATCTTATGTGAGGGGAAGCATGAGAATGAGGTGAAGGTTACCACATTAAATGAATAATTTCTTTTATAAGGATCAGCCCAAAGCTGGTTCCTATGAGACGGGGGTTAAAGATGTCCCAACTGCTAACTTTTCCAAGCTGCTGTACCACTCCACCATCTCTAACATCAACTACTTCCTCTCAACTCAGTGCTCTCTGTCCTGTCTTTGGGTTCCCTAATTCACTGCAACATCTCACAGAACTCACGAACCACATAAAGGATATGGCTCATGCAGTTGTGGAGGCTGGCAAGTCCCAAATATGTGGGTCAGGCATAGACTTCTCCCTGGCCCTCAGTCTCTGCCCAAAGGCACTCAGCCTTCTTGCTCCATGGGCCAGGAAGCCTACTGAGTCATCTCCTGTGGGTCTTTGCTGCTGGTCTCTCCTTCTTTGGTGGTGGCGAGCTCTCCTCTCTGCACTGAAGTTGGCTCTCTTTTAAGGCAAAACTGACCAATCCCCTTGGTGGGTCACAGCCCCACTCATTCACCTGGGTGGGAGTCACAAGACCATGGGTAGAAAGGCCACATACGGAAGTAATTAATCACACCGCATGCATACATAGATTCAAGTTATGGTCAATGTTCTGGTTTCTGTGTTCTGTGGGACATAAACGTGTGTTTATTGCATTCTATTGTTGCAAACAAACAAGTAAACCAGTAAGGGTCATGTATGGACCAATGATGAGAATGTGTCACACACCAAGAATTATTATTAACCTACTTTTTGTCACCTAACATCCAAAGGGAAACAAAACACAACCAATAAAATAAAACAATGAATCCCTCACTATATTGTCTTTTTCTTCATTTCCCCAAGGACCAGTTTTAAATTATATTACAGACTAGCACTAGGCAGTGTGTGTGAATCCATGTTTTGGAACAGTGATCTTAACCAAAAACTCACTTTTCTAAGAGGTTAAAACTCACTGCTAACTAGTTGATTCTGACTCATAAGGACCCCATAGGGTTTCCGAGTCTGTAAATCTCTACAGAAGCAGACTGCCACGTCTTTCTCCGTGGAGCAGCTGGTGGTTTCCAACTGCTGACCTTTTGGTTAGCAATCGATCACTTTAACAAATGTGCCACCAAGGAAATCAGCCCTAGAACTGGGATGGAACTAAAACCTCTGGTAGGAAGTCTGGATAAGGGAGAAGATTGGCTAAATGCAAAAAGGACAGGAGGCAGATGATGGGCTTTGAGAATGTGTAGACAGAGTACAGAAGAGGCAGCCAGAGATACCAGGCAGGAAATAGATGCAGGAAAGTTGGAAAGCGTCTGTAAAAAGTGCTCCCTCTATAATTTCTTATTAATTCATGTCTCCTTCCTATCTGAAATATTTGACATTTACGTGTCATAGAGATATACAGGTGTAACTCAGAGATATTACAGGTTTGGTTCTAGATCACCTCAGTAAAACAAACACTGTAATAAAGTGAGTCACACAAATTTTTTGGTTTCCCAGTGCATGTAAAAGTCATGTTTACACTATACTGTATTCTATTAAGTGAATAGCATTATGCCTAAAAAAAAAAGAAAGTATATACCTTAAATAAAAAAAAGTCTTTTTGCTAAAAAATGCTAACCATCATCTGAGGCTTCTGCGAGTTGCGATCTTTTTGCTGGTGGAGGATCTTGCCTCAGTGTTGGTGGCTGCTGACTGATCAGGGTGGTGGTTGCTGAAGGTTTGGGTGGCTGTGGCAATTTCTTAAAATAAGACAACAATTATGTTTACTGCATCGATTGACTCTTCCTTTCACAAAGATTTCTCTGCAGAATGTGATGCTGTTTGATAGCATTTTACCTACAGTAGAACTTCTTTCAAAATTTGAGTCAATTCTCTCAAACCCTGCTGCTGCTTTATAAAAGAAGATTATGTAATATTCTAAATACTTCATTGTCATTTCAACAATGTTTACAGCATTTTCATCAGGAGTAGATTCCATCTCAAGAAACCACTTTCTTTGCTCATCCATAAGGAGTAACTCCTCATTTGTTAAAGTTTTTCATGAGATTGCAGCAGTTCAGTCACATCTTTCTTCAGGCTCCACTTCTAATTCTAGTTTTCTTGCTATTTCCACCACATCTGCAGTTACTTCCTCCATTAGAGTCTTGAACCCCTCTAAGTCATCCGTGAGGGTTAGATCAATTTACTCCAAACTCCTGTTAATGTTAATATTTTGACTTCTTCCCACAAATCACAAATGTTCTTAATGGCATCTAGAATGGTGAATCATTTCCAGGAAGTTTTCAATTTCCTTTGCCCATATCCATTAGAGGAATCACTATCTATGGCAGCTATAGCCTTATGAAATGTATTTCTTAAGTAACAAGACTTGGAAGTCAAGATTACCCCTTGATTTCATGGGCTGCAGAATGGATGTTGTGTTAGCAGGCATGAAAACAACATTAATCTCCTTGTACATCTCCGTCAGAGCTGTTGGGTGGCCAGGTGCTTTGTTAATGAGCAGTAATATTTTGAAAGGAATCTTTTTTTTCTGAGCAGAAGGTCTCAACAGTGGCCTTAAAATATTCAATAAACCATGTTGTAAACAGATGTGCTGTCACCCAGGCTTTGTTGTTCCATTTATATAGCACAGGCAGAGCAGATTTAGCATAATTCTTAAGGGCCAGGATTTTCAGAATGGTAAATGAGCATTTGCTTCAATTTATAGTCACCAGCTGCATTAGCCCCTAACAAGAGAGTTAGCCTGTCCCTGAAACTTTGAAGTCAGGCATTGACTTCTCCTCTCTAGCTGTAAAAGTCCTACATGGCATCCTCTTCCAATATAAGGCTGTTTCGTCTAGATTGAAAATTTGTTGTTTAGTGTAGCCACCTTCATCAATAATCTTAGCTAGGTCTGGGTAACTTGCTGCAACTTCTACATCAGCACTTGCTGCTTCACCTTGCTCTTTTATGTTGTGAAGATAGCTTCTTTCCTTAAACCTCGTGAACCAACATCTGCTAACTTCAAGCTTTTCTTCTGCAACTTTCTCACCTCTCTCAGACTTCATAGAACTGAAAAGAGTTAGGGCCTTGCTCTGGATTAGGCTTTGGCTTAAGGGAATGTTGTGCCTGGTTTGATCTTCTATCCAGATCACTAAAATTTTCTCCATATCGGCAGTGACTGTTTCACTTTCTTATCATTTGTGTGTTCACTGGAGTAGCACTTTTAGTTTTTTTCAGGAATTTTTCCTTTGCATTCACAACTTGGCTAACTGTTTGGCACAATAGTCCTAGCTTTCAGCCTATCTTGGCTTTTGACATGCCTTCCTCACTAAGCTTAATCATTTCTAGATTTTGATTTAAAGGGAGATACATGTGATTCTTCCTTTTACTTGAACGTTTAGAGTCTATTGCAGGGTTGTTAATTGGCTTAACTTCAATATTATCATGTCTTAGGGAATAGGGAGGCCCGAGGAGAAGGAGAGAGATAGGAGAACAGCTGGTCGGTGGAGCAGTCAGAACACACACACAACACTTATCGATTAAGTTTGCTGTCTTATAAGGGTGTGGTTTGTGGTGCCCCCAAACAATTATAATGGTGACATCAAAGATCACTGATCACAGATCACCATAACAAATACAATAATAATGAAAAGTTTGAATTACCAAAATGTGACACAGAGACGTGAGGTGAGTACATGCTGTTGGAAAAACGGCACTGACAGACTCACTCTGCACAGGGTTGCCACAAACCTTCAATTTGTAAAAAATGCAGTATCTGCAGAGTGCAGTAAAGTGAAGCACAGTAATACAGGATATGCCTGTATATAAATAATAGGAAATCAACTCTGTATAGAAAAACCACTTGATGGGGAGCTATAGTTCTCATCAACCACCCATCTGTCAGTTTGTTGTGCTGCGGTGGCTTGCATGTTGCTACGATGCTGGAAGCTATGTTCTGGTATTTCAAATACCAGCAGGGTCACTGTCTTAGTCATCTAGTGATGCTATAACAGAAATACCACAAGTGGATGACTTTAACAAAAATAAACTTATTCTCTCACAGTCTAGTAGGATACAAGTCCAAATTCAGGGCATCGGCTCCAGGGGAAGGCTTTCTCTGTTGGCTCCGGAGGAAGGTCCTTGTCATTAATCTTCCCTTGGCCTAGGAGATTCTCCGTGCAGGAACCTCAGGTCCAAAGGACATGCTTTGCTCCCAGCACTGCTTTCTTGTTGGTATGAGGTCTCCATGTCTCTCTGCTCACTTCTCTCTTTTATATCTCAAAAGAGATTGGCTTAAGATCTCATCAATATAACTGCCACTAATCCATCTCGTTAACATCGTAGTGATAGGATTTACAACATACAGGAAAATCACAAAATGGTGGACAACCACACAATACTGGGAATCATGGCCTAGGCAAATTAACAGATATTTTTTGGGGACACAATTCAATCCATGACAGTCACCTATGGTGAACAAGTTTCAGCAGAGCTTCCAGACTAAGACAGACTAGGAAGAAAGACCTGGCAATCTATTTTCAAAATTTTTCCAATAAAAAAAATCTATGAATCACAGCCATCAATCATGAAGACAGCACAGGACCAGAGAATGTTTTTTTCTGTTACACATGGGGTTGCCATAAGTCAGAGCTGACTCAATGGCAACCAACAACAACAACATGATTCTCATGGACTTCTCTTCAGCAGTATAGTAGGGAGAGGCTGGATTCATTCTACTAACTGGGAGGGTTTGTACGAGGGTTTATGTGAGAGATTACACTCCAGTTTTCAAAAAAATACTACAATGATTGTCTTCTTCCTCTGCCTAATTGTCTGCTCTGTGATTGATCTCAACACATTACTACCCTACTTAAAACCCCTCTGTGGCTTCCCATAGGTTTTAAGATAAAGTTTAAGCTCTTTACAGCATATTGACCTGTAACCTTGCATCCCTGCCTGCCTAGCCTCATTGACCATACCTCCCTCATGTGTCCCTTATATCACAGTCCTGATTTGGTTGTCCGTTCTTGACTCTCCACCTTTGCACACGTTGACCTGTCTGGAAGATCATTCTCCCTTCAGTATCTAGGTAATCCTTATCAATCCTTTAGTACTCAGCTCATATATTCTCTGGGAAACCTTCCTTGATCATCAAGGTAGATGGGCTTTCCTTCTATGCACCACTATCATAATATTTATAGTAATTATTGTTTTGTATTTTGGCTCCTGCTCCATACTGAGAGCTCTTTGAGGGAGAGATTATATCTTGTTTACTTTTGTGAGGCTCAAATACCTTTTGCAATGAGGTAAGGTATACATAACATATGTAGTTGTTATTAGGTGAATGTTAAGTCAATTCTGACTCATAGGGACCCCATGTGACAGAACAGAAATGCTTCATAATGTTTTCTTGGCTATAGGGTTGCTATGAGTTGGCTTTGACTCAATGGCAATGGATAACTTTTATGGAAGCAGATTACCAGGTCTTTCTCCCATGCAGCTGCTGGGTGGGTTATATCTTCTCTGTCTAATAAAAGCCCAATGTATACTGTGTTCAGTAAATATTAGTTGAATGAATTAAAGGCAAAGATGATGCTATAAGCACAAGTAGTGTTCAGCAAGTAAGCAGAGTCCATTTTAATCTGGAGAGCAACAGAATCACTATGTAACTCAGCCAGTGGGTGAGTTCAGGGAGAGCCTAGCTGTCTGTCAGGGAGGTTGTGGAAGTGATTCTAGCATCTCATTTTTAATGGGGGGCTGCATTGTGCCATCCGTGCTCTCTAGCTGTTCTTCTGACTCAGAGCTTCCATGAGGTTTCAATGGTAGGTTCAGTCGCCCAGCTTTGAGCTACTCTAGCAAACACTATAAAATAGGCTCCTAGACCCTGAAGGAAAGGCATGTCCCATTGTAGCTCAGTCTCCGAAGGGTAGTTTGTGGTGCACGTGTGCATCACAGACTCAGCTTGTCAGAATCCCATTCCATACGGATCCTTTCATACGTAAAAGGGGCTCATCATTATGTAAGTGAGATATATATGCATATATATATATTTAAATAATATTTTATTGTGTTTTTGGTGAAAGTTTACACAGCAAGTTAAAATTTCCACACAAATTGATCAATGACATTCGTTACATTTTTCACATTGTGTCAACATTCTCATTAATTGTGTTCTGGTTGTTCCATTTCCAGTACTCTAGTTTCCCTGCCCCCTTATCTTCTCATCATTGCTTTGGATTAAATGTTGACCTTTTGGACTCAAACAGATTTTTTTTTTAGTAGAGCACTGATCTAATGGGTAATATCATTTATTATGGGTGCATAAGTGATATATTTTTAATACACAGCAGTTTTAAGTACCCTCTTTAAGTTTCTTCTGGGGGAATAGTTGCAACAGTGCCTTTAAAATGCCAGTGAATCATGTCTAAATAGAGTCTAAAATTACATGAGGAAGTCATCTGTATTGCACTGGGAAAATATCATGCGGCATAATTAATTCACTGGATGTGATGGTTACTTGGAATCATAGAAATACAATATTGGAAGGGCTCTCAAGAGGCCTTGTAGAAAATTCCCAGACTCATCCATAGACCTGTATTTAAACTTATCAGAAGCTTAATTACTCCATCCTTTACATTATCTTCTCACAATTTAAATATTTGCCACTAATGAGCTTGTGAAATTAGACAAGTCACTGAATCTTTCCAGGTCTCAAAGCCTCGTTTTTCAAAGGAAGAGCAGGAATGCATCATCTTTTTAAAATCCTGCCACTGTGATGCCAACAGTCTACGCAGCTCATACTATGTAGAGTAACTTCAGGGTTACTGGGAAATGGAGGAATGCCTAGAGTAGACAGCATTCCCCTCCCACACTGTTGTTTAAAGTCGAGTAATCTGCTAATTTTATGTTTCTGTCTCTGATTTTACTAGGAAAAAAAACGATTTTTATAATCGCTAGAAGAAACCATTTCCAAGCAACCTCCTGGCTGTAATAGTCAATGAACTTACTGACTTCCTTGAGAAGTGATACAGAAAGTACAGGATTTTGAGTCAGAAGACATGATTGGGATGATGGCTCAGCTCATCACCATCTGTGAGACTTTAGGTAAGTCACTGAATTATTGATCGTCTGGGCTACAGGTTTAATAATAAATTTCTCAGACAGCATCTTAGCCTGGGCCCCTCAGGAAGCAGAGACTAACGAAGGTTTATGTGGGAGTCCTTTATTGGGGAGTGCAATTTTAGCAGCAGAAGTGAGAGACATAGGAGAAAAGCAGGAAAGGAAGAAGAACCTGAACAGGAACTCATTACCGACTGGTTGTTTGATCCAATATCGCCATCCGAAAAGTAGTGGGGATGTGTCTCAGAACTGTCAATCAGGGAACAAAGAAAAAAGCATTCTTCCATTGACTTCTATCCTCCACTGGTAAAATATTTGCCCTGTGAGCTGTTAACTGTTTTTTTATTTCTGGTTTGTACATGTGTAGATATCAAAAGTGGCTCCTACAGGGGTCCTACTCCATGGCTTCGAAAGAGAAACCGTGGGACAGGAGGCAAGAGGTGAACAGCGTGAGCCTGATGAGTCAGTTTGCAACTGCACAAAGCTAGTTAGAACGTATACAGAACTGGTCAAAGCAACCATGGCTGGAATAAGAGGTGAGGCCAGTTGATAAGAGGTGTCTGCTACAGTGTACCCCTTGCACCACACCGATCCACTTATATCATCATTTAAGTCCGGTCTGTTATAGAGTTCCCTTCTAGGTGATGGACAGACACAATCTCTGCAAAGACTTAAAGTGAGAAGATTAGGGAAATAAAAGAAGCTATATGCCTCATGGCTGAAACTGCTTACATGGCTATAACTGATATTCATGTAGGTAGCCCTACCCTTGATTAGCACTTTAGTTGGTCTGGGTAGCTTTTCTGGTGAGGTGAACCAGACCTATATTTCCAAGTGGTCTAAGCCCTTAGTTGCTTTCCCTTTGTCATGATATGGTTGCAACAATTACTCATTTACCATTATCATTGGGCACAGAAAACAAAGATATACCTCAGTAAATCCCTGGAACTCCAGGTACTCTCATTCCTGCCTCGGTGCCATTTTGTGGTGGCAGGCTTAGCCCATCATGGTAATAAGGATTGATTATCCTTATCAGTGAGTTAACTTTCTTTGCCTGCATGTTCACTCATACTAGAAGCCTAAAGTGACCAGGTTGTAGTCACAGCTTCAAGTTCAGAAGCATTAACCCACTGAGAACCAGGCATCAAATCTAGCAGACCTACGATTTGGGGGACAGAAAGCAAAATTCTGCAAGTGGGTTACTTGAACTATGGTGAGCAGAACCAATACTACCTCCATCCCTTGGTTCCTGGACTCTTGTATTCATATTCTAGAGACATAGCACCATGGCTGTTGGTTCAGTGCATGTTCATTATTCTGGAATACAGTTTCCAACCCCGAGATGAACATTAACTGGGTATTAACTGAGCATTCCACTGTTCTGTTAGGCTATCTGCTTTTGGGTTTACGCTACAAGATAGAACTAGTGGACGCTATGTCTTATACCCATTGTCACATTTTCTTTGCTGACCAAGGTGATAGATAAAACATTCAGGAAGCTCTCAGATAGTGGTGTTGGCAGAGTTACTGTGGACAAAGAAGGCAAATACATATCCAGAGAAGATTTCCATGCCAGTAAGATTTAATCACTTACCAAATTTTAATTCAGGTAAGGTTAAATCAGAGGGGAAAAGATCTGATGTAATCAATCTCCTACTTGGGTTGACTGGTCTCCTCAGGAGATTGTTACATAATGAAGGCTTTGCATCAGCTTCTCTGGCAGGTCTGTCATTTAGTAGTGGCAATAATACATCAATCTCTTCTCTACCGATGGAAACTCTAGAAGAACACGTTTTCCAGATCAACAGCTGCATATCTACTGCTAAAGGCTGTATTGATCTACACCAGTACATATACCATACCTAGCTCAGCAGCCAATATCGGTGCTTCTACTTGTTTAAGTTTACAGTGGTCCTCCATTATTTGTCATAATCCGCCTGGGTTTTCAGGGGCCATACAAATTAATTGAATAAGAACTACTACTCCTGCATATTTAGGTCTTCGATGATGTCACTAATCTCTGCCATTCCTCCTTGGATAAGGTATTGTTTCTAACTTCCTATCTTGGTTGGGGGAAGGTGAACAGTTTCAGGGGCTTTCATATGACCTTTTCTACAATAATGTATTTTATTTCATAGTTCAGTGCATCAGTGAGAGAGTTTTGTCAGCTGTTCTCCCAGTTATAACTCAGGAACCAGGTAAATAACTATAGATCCTTGGACCCACTGGATCCATCGTCAGTTACAATTGTACCATAATTCCATTTATTACCCTGCCTCCATAAACTTCCAATCTAACCAGATAACCATGATGATGTCTTGAGTCCCTTGATGTCAATAAAAGCTCAGAACCCCTATCTAATATTCCTAAAAAATGTCTGGGCATTGTCCTTTCTCCAATGCAAAGTTAGCCTGTTAAGACATAGAGAGGTCCAGCTATTCCATCCTCCCAAACTGAGCCTAGTTCTGGGTCTGTCTGTCAGTTAAATGTAGTCACATGATTAAATAGAAGTGAAACCAGCAAAGGTATTCATTGAGCCATGGATTCAATCAGCTGTTGCTGTGATCATGATGATTTATGCTTCAGTGTTCAACTTTTTATTACATGATTGGTCTCAAGAGGAACCATAATCACTTCTCACAGGGTCACTGAATCCCTTGGTCTGTGGTTATGACCAAGAGATTATGGATGCCACCATATGGCAGAGACACTCTCATTGAGAATAAGTGGCCACAGCTGTTGTTTTCCTTCTTTTGCACTGAGATTTGAGATAATGAGTTGAACAACTCTCACAAATGCAAACTATATTCCTGTGCTAATCATTGGTGGTTGCTGTTCCTTGATAAAAAGTGATCGCAAATATTAAAGAAATTTGGAATAAAATTCTTGTGTCAAAACTAACCTGAATTTCAAATTTCTCACCTTTTTCTTAGACTGAATTATCCCCAGTTACTATTTTTACCCACTCTGCACACCCTCAGAGTTCAGGCTGGATCATGTTACGATAACAGACTTTATCATGGAAGGAAATGCTTAAGAAAACTCTGTCTTTGAATCATCTTTTTTTTTTTTTTACATTTTGTTCACATCTTCATGTTCTAATTTCTGGGGTCTCCATTTAACCTGGGATTCTTTTCCTTAAGGTTTTATCATTGAACTATGAAAATTTTATAGCAGACATCTGTCACCTTTTAGCTATCTAGCAAACTCTTCCTAATAGTGCCCTGATTAATTTTTGAGGCATTTTCTCCCTTATTGTGAATAAATTTGAAGAGTGGATGGGTAAGTCTAACACAGCAGGGAGTGAGCTCATTATCCAAGTGACCATAATTGAATTGTAGCTCCTATGACTTTGAAACGTGAGCAAGTGATACAAGAACAGAAAGAATGTTTGGAGTTAATCTATTTTTATAGGAGCATGCTAACTAGAGTGTTGTTGCTAGGTGGTCACAATGTGACTTCTAAATTCCTAGCCTTACGGCGTTCTCTAGGTTTCTGCTCATTTGTAGTTATGGGCCTCTGGCTTCCTATACATTCTGTGAGCTTGTAGTACAGTTTTAACAAACTTCATTTTGTTTAATTTGCCCAGAATCAGCGATGATTCCTGGCAACCCAGGACCCCAGCTGATACAAACTATTGCTATAGCAAAATGTTCCAGATTCCCAGAATTTCTAAACTCTGGTGAGTTCTTTTTCCTAAATACCTGCATCTCCCAATTCTTAAAACTGGAAGCCCAACGTCCTTCTGTAACAAATAGTCTGAAATTAAATCTCCTCTCAATGATTCCACCTAAATATTTCCTATATCTCCTGCCTTAATCTTAAAAAAGTCTTTGAGGATAATTAGTAATGAATATTGTCTTTTCTTATCTGCCTACCCACCAGGACTAATTTGATTTACTTAAAATTTTCACACTAGCAATGGGCATACGCAAGCCTCATTTAAGTAACTAATTAAATACAATAATCTTTTGCTTGAATATATTTTTTTTTCTTTTCAAAATCTATCTGAAAGAGAACATTGTGAAGGAGAGAAATGATGATCTATAGCTTCCTTGACAAATGTAATAGTTTATGTTGGAGATGATAACACACAAAAGCTCAAAAATCACAGTCACCGAAAGCCAGCTAGAAGCAAGCGTTGTTGAGTATAGTTGTTGTTAAATGCCATCAAGTTTGTCCTGACCCATAGTGACTGTATGTACAGCAGAACGAAACACTGCCCGATCCTGTGCCATCCTCATAATCATTGTTATGCTTGAGCCTATTGGTGCACCCACCATGTCAATCTATCTTGTTAAGGGTCTTCCTGTTTTTCACTGACCCTCTACTTTACCAATCATGATGTCCTTCTCTAGGGACTGGTCACTCCTGATAACATATCCAAAGTATATGAGACAAAGTCTAGTCATTCTTGCTTCTAAGGAGCATTCTGGCTGTGCTGCTTACAAGACAGATTTGTTCGTTCTTCTGGCATTCCATGGTATATTCAATATTCTTCACCAACACAGCATCAATTCTTCTTCAGTCTTCCTTATTCATTGTCCAGCTTTCACATACATACCAGGCTATTGAAAATACCATGGTTTGGATCAGGTGCACCTTAGTCCTCAGAGTGACATCATTGCTTTTTGACACTTTAAAGAGGTCATTTACAGAAGATTTGCCCGATGCAATATGTCATTTGATTCCTTGACTTCTGCTTCCATGGATGTTGCTTGTGGATGCAAGTCAAATGAAATCCTTGACAACTTCAATACTTTCTTCATTTATAATGATGTTGCTTATTGGTCCAGTTGTGAGGATTTTTGTTTTCTTTATGTTGAGGTGCAATTCATACTGAAGACTGTACTCTTTGATCATCAGTAAGTGCTTCAAGTACTCTTTACTTTCAGCAAGTATAACATCTGTATAACACAGGTTGTTAATGAATCTTCCTCCAATCCTGATGCTACATTCGTCTTCAGATAGTCCAGCTTCTCTGATTATTTGCTCAACATACATATTGAATAAGTATGGTGAAAGAACACAACCCTGACGCACATCTTTCCTGACTTTAAGCCACAGTATTCCCTTGTTTTGTTTGAATAATTGCCTCTTGGTCTATGTACAGGTTCTGCATGAGCACAATTACGTGTTCTGGGATTCCTATTCTTCACAGTGTTATCCATAATTTGTTATGATCCACACAGTTGAATGCCTTCACATAGTCAATAAAACACAGGTAAACATCTATCTGGTATTCTTTGCTTTCAGCCAAGATCCATCTGACATCAGCAGTGATATCCCTCATTCCACGTCCTCTTCTGAATCCAGCTTGAATTTCTGGCAATTCCCTATTGATGTATTGCTACAACTGTTTTTGAATGATCTTCACCAAAATTTTACTTACGTCTAATATTAATCATATTGTTTGATAATTTCCGTATTTTGTTGGATTACCTTTTCTTTGGAATGGACACAAATATGGATTTCTTTGGCCATGTAGCTGTCTTCCAAATTTCTTGTCACAGAAGAGTGAACACCTCTAGCTCTGCATCCATTTGTTGAAACATCTCAACTGGTATTCTATCAATTCCTGGAGCCTTGTTTTCCACCAGTGCCTTCAGTGCAGCTTGGCCTTTTTCCTTCACTATCATCGGGCTGGATCATATGCTACCTCCTGAAGTGGTTGAACATAGACCAGTTCTTTCTGGTGCAGTGAATCTGTGTATTTCTTCTGTCTTCTTTTGATGCTTTCTGTGTCATTCAATATTGTCCCCATAGAATCTTTCAGTATTGCAACTTGAGGCTTGAATTTTTTCTTCAGCTCTTTAGGCTTCAGAAATGCCGAGTGTGTTCTTCTCTTTTGGTTTTCTAATGCCAGGTCTTTGCATATTTCCTTATAATACTTTACTTTGTCTTCTCAAGCCACCCTTTGAAATATTCTGTTCAGCTCTTTTACTTCATCATTTTTTTTCCTTCAGTTTAGCTACTGTATGTTCAAGAGCAATTTTCAGAGTCTCTTCTGACATCCATTTTGGTCTTTTCTTTCTTTCCTGTCTTTTTAATGACCTCTTGCTTTCTTCATGTGTGATGTCCTTGATGTCATTCCACAATTTGCCTGATCATCAGTCATTAGTGTTCATATCTATTCTTGAAATGGTCTCCAAATATAGGTGGGATATACTCAAGATCATATTTTAGCTCTTGTGGACTTGCTCTAATTTTCTTCAACTTCAACTTGAACTTGCATATGAGCAATTGATGGTCTGTTCTGCAGTCATCACTGGCCTTGTTCTGACTGATGCTATTGAGATTCTCCATTTTTTCTTTCTACAGGTGTAGTTGATTTGATTCCTGTGTATTCCATCAGGTGAGGTCCACATGTATAGTCGTCTTTTATGTTGTTGAAAATAAGTATTTGCACTGAAGAAGTTGTTGGTCTTGCAAAATTCTATCATGTGACCTCTGGCGTCGTTTCTATCCCCAAGGCTATATTTTCTAACTACTGATCCTTCTTCTTTGTTTCCAACTTTTGCATTTCAATCACCAGTAATTATCAACGTATCTTTTTTTTTTTTAATTGTGCTTCAGGTGAAGGCTTACAGAACAAATAGTTTCTCATGAAACAGTAGTACACATATTGTTTTATGACATTGGTTAACAACCCCACTATCAATGTATCTTGATTGCATGTTTGATCAATTTCAGACTGTAGAAGTTGGTAAAAATCTTCAATTTCTTTATCTCTAGCCTTAGTTGTAGCGTAAACTTGAGTAATAGTCTTATTAACCAATTGTTCTGTAAAAGTATGGATATTATTCTATCACTGACAGCATTGAACTTCAGGATGGAACTTGAAATAGTCTTTTTGACCATGCATGAGATGCCATTCCTTGTCAATTTGTCATTCCCAGCACAGTAGACCATGTGATTGTCTGATTCAAAATGGCCAATATCAGTCCATTTCAGTTTACCAATGCCTAGGATATCAAACTTTTTGGGTTCTATTTCATTTTTGATGACTTCCAATTTTCCTAGATTCATACTTTGTACATTCCATGTTCTGATTATTAATCAATGTTTGCAGCTGTTTCTTCTTATTTTGAGTTATGCCACCTCAGCAAATGAAGGTCCTGAAAGCTTTACTCCATCCACGTCATCAAGGTTGACTCTACTTTGAGAAGGCAGCTCTTCCTCAGCCGTATTTTGAGCACCTTCCAACCTGAGGGGCTCATCTTCCAGCACTAAATCAGACAATGTTCTACTGGTATTCATAAGGTTTTCACTAGCCAGTTTTTCAGAAGTAGACTGCCAGTTCCTTCTTCTCCGTCTGTGTCAGTCTGGAAGTTCTGCTGAAACCTGTCCACCGTGGGTGACCTTTCTGGTATTTGAAATATTGGTGGCATAGCTTCCAGTATCACAGCAACACGCAAGCCACCAATTACAACAAACTGACAGACGGCTGGTGGTCATTATAGTTATTGGACAATTAAATGGATTTATGTCCTTGGACAAATCACCCCATTCTACTTGTTTCTTTACTTCTCACTTATAAGATCACAGTAATCATTGGCATTTATATAGTAAATTATCATTAACCAAAAAACTTTTATATACACTATTGCATTTGATCTTCTCAGCAAAGCTATTATGGATATTGCCCCCACTTTGCCTAGGAGGAAACTGATATGTAGAGTTATTAGTATCCTTACAAAGATACAGTTATTAGTATCTTACAAAGATATCAAGTGACTGAAAAGACATAAATCTATAACTTAATCCACTTCCAATTATTTTTATGATTCCCCATGTTATCTCTACCTGAACTCCAATGGTAGTGGCTAACAGAATAGGGAACAAAAATTATATTCGTTGAGAGTTAGGCGAGTAACTTAAACATGTGGAGTTGTTGTGAGAAACAATTGAGAAAATGTATGGGCTTTTAAACAGACAAGCATAAGGAAATATTATTGAAAAGGCCAAGATAAGGTGGTTGGGAGAGTTGAGGTAGATTGCTATTTGAATGAAATTTCTAGTTTATGGTTCTGAATACAAGACATCTTGAAATATTCAAGGCAACACAGAGATGTCATATTACACTTGATCTAGAATTTAGAAATATTTATTTAAGGAATGCATAGATTATTTCATTTTTTAACAACATTTTAGATTTCTAACTTGAAATTTTATCTAATTTACATTAAGAAATGCAAATTTCTCATGCATTACTTTCACAAATATTTATTGAACATCATATGTACCTGGTGTTCTAGGTGATGGAGAAAAAACAAAACAAAACAAAAACAAAAAACAACTTTCAATCATTGTCCTCAATTCTAACAGTTTAGTGGTAGAGACCCTATAAGACAGAGTAGAATCATCATTAGGTAAATGTAAATTTGTAGTTGGAGTAGGTGCTATGAAAGAGAGATACATGATGTGAAATAAGGACGTGAAATAAAAATTTGACAGAATCGTGATCAGTCAATGACTCACAAATCAAAGGGTGTAGTTCTAATTCATGGACTTTTGCTGAGGATTAAATGATTATGGTAATACATCCTGGGATTTCAGTCCTGCTCTGTCACTTACTGACTGTGCCATCTTTGAAAAGTTACTTAATTTCTTGAAGTCCCTGGGTGATGCAAATGGTTAATGTGGTTAGCTGCTGACTGAAAGTTTGAAGGTTCAAGTCCACCCAGAGGTGCCTGGAAAGAAAGTCCTGATGATCTACTTCCAAAAAATCAGCCATCAAAAACCTTATGGAGAGGACTTCCGGCAAGATGGCGCTCTAGGCAGAAACACCAC
>NW_004444076.1:6044510-6095260 GCF_000243295.1 Trichechus manatus latirostris
AATAAAATATTTAAATAAATAAAAAAAAAAAAAAAAAACCTTTTGGAGCACAGTACTCTGACACACACGGGATCATCATGAGTTGGAATTAACTCTATGGCAACTGGCAGGCAGGCAGTTAATAGTGAAGGCTATCTATACATCAGAAATTCTAAACAAAAATAAAAAGCAAACGAGTAGTAAAATATTTTCTGGAACTATAACAGACAAACTTGCTAAGAGGACATAAAATTAATTAGGGGATAAAAAAAAGAGTCTCTCCTCCCTCCAAAAATAAAAAATACATGAAGAAACAGCAAATAACAAATATAAAAAAAAATCAGGTGAACATAAATAGTAATCAATAAAATGTTAATTAAAATTAAAATTTATGTTTTCTTGTGAAACTGGCAGAAAATCAGTTTTAATGGTAATATATTTATATTGGCCAGGATACAGTGAAAGAATACTTTGGCACGTACTGTGGCAATTTGGCAACCCATAACAAAAGCTTAAAAAACAGTTATAACATCTGATCCAGATATTCTTATTCCTGAATCCTGAATAAAGATGTATGTACCAAATTCCATGCTATTCCTTTAATTACAAGGCCTCTAATTCCTTTATAGTAAACTCTTTCTTCTTGGCCTCTGTGACCCCTCTTGTCTCTTTCTAATCCATTTTCCATTCCACAATTCTAGCGATGTTTCTAAAGTGCAAATCTGATCATGTCATTCCTCATCTTAAAACACTTTCATTACTGTTTCACATGTCTATTGTTCTGAAACATAAAACTCTAAAATGTAGTGGCTTAAAACAAAAATCATTGTATTGTAGGTCACAATTTTTTGGGTCAGGAATTTGGGAAGAGTATTTCTATTGTTTGACATGGCATCAATGGCATTTATGGGGACCCCTCCCTGTATTTAGCTAGAAAATGGGCTATTCTGGAGGACCTAGGATAGCTTTATTCACATGTCTGGTACATTGGCTGGGTTGGCTGGAAGGCTGGGCTCAGCTGTCAATCAGAGCACTGCTACGTAACTTCTCCTCAATGCTCCAATCGCCTAAAAAATGGAAGCTGAATTTTTATGACTTAGCCTTGGAAGTCACATTGTAGGACTTCCACTGTACTTTATTGGTTGAAGCAGTCTCAAAGTCTATCTCCAGATTCAAAAGGAAGGGCACATACACCTCACCTTCCTATAAGAGGATTATTAATGAATTTGTAGTCATTCCCACAATAAAAATACAAATACCTTACATAGGTGTTTAAGTTTTTTATTGCTGCATAACATCATTGGTCCTCCAAAGAAGCTTTTGGGGGTAATATTATTTTCTCTGTTTTACAGATAAAGAAACTGAGGCTTAAAGAAGCTGAGCAAATTGCCTATGCTCCCACTGCCACGAACATGGTCTGCATCTCCAAGTCGTCTGACGTCAGAGCTGGCACTCTTAACCACTAGTAAAAGAACAGCAGCTGGAGAGACCACCAATGACAAAAACAATGAGATAGATGCCATAAGTTGGTGAGAAATGTCAACAGACTCTAGAGGTGGAAATAGAGGAGAAGCTTCCAGGCAAATGTGGCCAATTGAACATGTATCTTTCCCCTTTGTTCTCTCTCTCTCCCTTGATACCCCACTAAAATTACAGTAAAGGAACGCAAATGCTATATGCTCAAAAGAATAAAGAGAATGGGAGAGGGGACACCACCAGGTGAGATGTCAACACAAATATGGAAACCAAGAAGTGGTGGTTGAGCAGAGAATCTAGAGCTCATTCTTAGGGGAAGGTGGGACTGGAAGGTAGAGAAACTGTGCTAACTTGCATGAATCTGGAGTCCTTGGTATTACCAAAGAGGAAGATTGAGTAGTGGGGTTAAGAACGTGAAGATAGAATTAAACTATGTTATCATGATCAAATGAATCCCTTAGGCTCAGTTGGGACCTCCCCTTTTACCCTATAAAAGACTGGAGGTTTATGTTTGGGTTGGAAAAATGAACCTAGAGAAGCTCCAGACTCAGAGCATCAGACCCACTCAGCTCCCAGGATCTCAGTAGCCAAGCTTCTACCATTCAGGAAAGCACTGAAGGATTTCTTTCTAGAGAGCTTGATTTAGTAATACACTTGTTGAGTTTTAGTGTAATATCAAAGGATAGCCACACTATCCTTGTGGTATTAATATCCACAGTAGCCTTTTCTGAAAAAAATATGACTCCCTTATTCAATTACATACCTGCCTGAGGCCAAATTTTCTTAACATACTTCAACTAAAGCAAAATATCACAAGTAGAATGAAGAACCAGAAATGAAAGTTCACCTGCTTGCTGTTAAACCAGACATTAAAGAGATTTGCAAAAAGGTAAAACAATGCCACACTTCCCACTAATATTTTTGGAAAGTATATTTTTAGAGAATGCTGGTGGTTCAGTGGTTAAGGGCTCAGCTGTTAACCCAAAAGTTGGCAGTTCGAATCCATCAGCTGTTCCTTGGAGACCCTGTGGGGCAGTTCTACTCTGTCCTGTGGGTTGCTATGAGTCAGAATTGACTCTGCAGCAATGGGTTTGAGACCAGAAAGTTTAAGAATCATTGATGTTAAGTGTCAGAGAGGTTTTTGGATGATATGGACTCCTTAGCTATACGAATAATAACTATTTTATAGCAGAATTTTGAGTATTTTATGAAATAATATACATAAGGTAATTGTTACTATGACGGAACCATAGTAAATGCTCAGTTAAAGTGTTCTTCCTTCATTTTTTGCCCATCTCTACCTAACTCTTCAGCAATCATACTGAACTATTTTTCCTTATCCAAATACACTAGGATTCACAGCTTCCATGTCAGGATTCATGCTGATATCGCTGCTTGGAATGTTCACTATTCATTGCCAATTTCACATTTCTACATATGTAAACTATACCCATACTATTCAGAATAACAATTCTGTATTTTCCATGACTAACCAAAAAAAAAAAATAAAAATAAAAAAAACAAACCAAATCCGTTGCCGTTGAGTTGATTCCGACTCATAGCGTCCCTATAGGACAGAGTAGAACTACCCCATAGTGTTTCCAAAGAGCAGCTGGCAGATCCCAACTGCCGACATTTTGGTTAGCAGATGAGCTCTTAACCACTGTGCCACCAGGGCTCCTTTCCATGACCACTGGGCCTGAAATAATATTGCGCTCTTCTGAATTCCCATAATAGCTTAAATGTACTTCTTTTCTACCACATACTACTTATCCAATATTCTAATCATTATTTCCTACTTACTTTATATCCTCTTTGATGTAAGTACAGTGCCTTAGATCCTTAGAATCACCCCATTTTTAATTAATCAAATATTTCATTCTGTATTTTTGATGCTTTTTTTTCATATTTCTTCCACTTTTGACAGCTATTAGAGTCTTATGAGCAGACTTCCTCTATTTTTGGAGACTACCCATTTTCTTGAATATTACATGTTTTTGTAAGAACACAGAAGGTCAAAACTGAGGGGAACATCAAGATACCTTCTCACACAACTCTTTCGTTCTGTGTCTTTTCTAACAAAGGGAATCATGAAAACTTAATTAGACTAGTAAAAATTTTCTCAGGAGATAGCACCGCTGGATTAAAAGTAGCCATACTTTTATCTTTTCTTTTTTTATCAGAAATCTTAATTACTTCACCACTATTTGTGCCTCATCATATTATATAAAAAAATCAAATTTGTATATGTAAAATAAAATAGCCTATGAATCCAATATAGATCACACTAGGTCTTTCTTGCTAGACATTAAATTCTTGAAGCGGTGTTCAATAGTGTTCAAATTTTACTACATGAGTACGTTTATTCAAGAGTAGTTTATTCACTACTTTTTATTCCCCAAAGTTAATCAGAATTTCCTAGGACCAGAAACCCCATGATTGTGGCTTTCATGAAACAACCTAAAACAATTTCTGTGCCTCATGAGCCATGAAGTCAAAGTGTTTATCTTTAAACAAGTTGAATCCATATTTAAACAAGTTGAATCCCCCTTTATGTGTACAAATTGGAAAATTTATGAAAAAGTTTATCAGGTGGTAATTATCCTGGAAACCTAATTTTGGCTTGCCTCTGTCTCTTTCACTTTCAAAATTTTCTTTAATCTGTGTCATGGATTGAATTATGTCCCTCCAAAAATGTGTGGGTCATGATTCCCAGTATTGTATGATTGCGTTAAGATTTCCTTATGTGTTGCAAACTCTGTCACTATGATGAGGTTACACTGATGAAGTCTACAAGATTGGATAGTGTCTTAAGCCAATCTCTTTTGAGATATGAAAGAGAGAAGTAAGCAGAGACACATGGGAAGCTCATACCACCAAGAAAGCAGTGCCAGGAGCAGAGTGCATCCTTTGGACCTGAGGTTCCTGCACAGAGAAGCTCCTCAACCAAGGGAAGATTGATGACACAGACCTTCCTCCAGAGTCAACAGAGAAAGCATTCCCTTGGAGCTGATGCCCTGAATTTGAACTTGTAGCCTACTTGTAACCTACTGGCTACAATAAACTTCTCTTTGTTAAAATTATCCACTTGTGGTATTCTGTTATAGCAGCACTAGATGACTAAGACAATCTGACATTTACTTTGTCTGTTGTGACTGAGTGAATGTGTGTGTGTACTTCCATCCATGTACATACTAAACAGGTATGAATTTTTTACTGTGATGCAACTAAAGTGACCAAAAAAATAACTACCTTGGCAGATCTACTCTGTCCTAAATGGTGGCTACGAGTCAGAATCAACTCGATGGCAACGGGTTTTACTGTTCTGTAACTGGACCAACTAGCACTTAATCTTTCTGATAAAAACTCTCAATCTATTTACTTCCAGGTAAGTACTTCCAACTTAGTCATTTTTAAGTTTTTTTTTTTTTTTAAGGAAGATAGTATAGTTCAGGCTTTTCTTCCTTTCTTTTACTTCCCTTCATATTTCCATCTCTCTCCAAGGGATGATCTAAATGCTGAGGCAGGGAGAGGCAGTGAGTATATGCATTGTCTTAGCATTGAATGGAAGAGTCTGGTCCATTGTTGCCCTCTGTCTTCTGTGAGTATTCAATACATTCTACCCTATCAGCACTAGTTTTTTGGTCATTTGCCTGCATACACTGGCATCTGCTAAGTTTGTGCTGGTTACATCATGGCCACTGGGCAACAGGTCTATTAGCTTAAGCCTTAGTGTTCCTCCCCTGGAAACAGGAAACAAACCTTTCTATTCAACCCTGTGGGATTTAAATTTTAATGATGCTCTCAGGCCCATTTACCCAGACACCCCACTCAGACTTTCCAGCTCTACTACTCTTAACCACACCAATAAAGAACTTCTTTCCAGGCTTTCAGTCTGGGCAGAGAGACAAGGAATGCCTTTCATATGGTGTCCTTCCAAATATATCTCAGGATTTCATCATCTCTGTCTGCTAGGATCTGGTCTAAAGTTAGGGGTTGGAGGCAGTAGACTCTTTCTCCATAATCTATAAATCACTTACTCTTTTGCTTTTCTCCTGTTTATATATATAAAAGAATTACTCCTAAATGAATAAATGATTTTATTTCCTCTTCCCATGTAAAGAGGTGTTTTTATATCTTCCCAATTTTTCTCAGCTTTATTATTTTAGTGTGGACTTGATGCTGTGAGTTTGAACTCAAAAAAGCCCTTTGTCCCTCAAACATCTCATACTTCAATGAAACTCTTTACTTTCAAGGTTGTTGTCTCTTCTTTGAGTTTTAAGGCCTGCTTTGGGACTCAATGCCAAATGTTTTGACTCCTTGCTCTTAGCAATATATATGCCCTCTCCCAGATAAAAATATTTTTCATTTTCTGAGTGTTTTATGCCTAAATAATGGCAGAAGGTTAATACATGCCAAGAAGCAGCAGTGTATCTGGAGTGTGGAAAATTCTGCTTAGTTACTATCAAAATTCTATCTATTTGCCTACCTATATCTCTATATGTTTATACACATACATACATACATGAACATACACACAATCACAGGTACACATATAAATATCGCATAGAATGTTATATTTTTATTTCATTATTCTTTTTTCTGATTTTTCATGTTAGACAACATCTATTTCATTTTGTCCTGATGGTTAAGTGCTCAGGTATTTTAATAACTATCATTCATTTATTTACTTTATAAATATTTATTGAACTCTCTCTAGGTACTAGCTTTGAAGCAGACACTGGAGAAAAAAGATATAATCCCTGCCCTCATAAAGTTCAGAGTCTACTGGAGGTATTAGCAAGTGAACAGAAAATTATGGTATGATAACTAAAAATTCTTATACAGAGTTATGAATATTTTCTTTGGCAGAAAGAGCCTCCCTTATAAAAATAGGAACTTAGTGACACTGTCTTACTTTAATGCCAGAAATTTGGGAAAAGAAAATCCTGAATATTTCTTCTCTGTTTTGTTTGCATTTGTAAAGTCTTTTTGTTGTTCTTTCTAAAAGATACACCTCCCTGGGGGGCAGGGGATTAAACTGGAGAGAAGTTTGTTACGAAAGTGGCAGAGGTAAAGAGAAATAATTCAATCAAGGCAATAAAATTTTGTTATTAATCAACTAATGTTGCACCAAACTTCTTGGGTCAAAGATTTAAAGAGAAACATATGTAAATGAAGCATGTGTTGCTAAAACTTAGTGAATTACTTTCAGTCTTGGAACTTTGCAAGGCATTTAATCAAGTATTCTACTTCTACTAATGGTTGGCTATGCTTCTGTGACAAATGAAATGCTGGGTGGCATATAAAAGCCATTTCTTAAAAATTCTAAAGAGTTAACAAGAAAGCATGGAAATACAGTCCAAGGTCCAGAAAAAGGATGAGAGACCAGGGAGGTATGCCTATTCTCTATGGCTGGGACCCTGCAACATAAATTTCTCTTTTGTCAATTACCTCCCTTTAGGCTTGCTGATAGGGCATGCTAGAGGGAGATATAATGCTGGAGGAAGTACAAGAGACTTGTATCTTCCTGTTTTCTTCTTATTCTTGTCGACATAACCACATCAGTAGTTCTTTACTCTGGCCATTGCTATGGACACAGGAGCAGCAATTTGTTCCACTTTGCAGATTTTCTACACTACCAGAACTAGTCTCATCATATTCCCTCAGAGATACCAGCACCAGCCTGTCAGGACATTTTCTCATAGGTATGAATCATATATTGGAGGTTCCTCTTCTTTAACTCTCTAAGACTTAATCATCCTATTTTCTTTCTTCCCCCAGCCCTAGAAGTAGTAGATTCTCCCTATAGCTGCTATTCTTGTGATAATTCTGTCCTCTTTTTGCCTTTTCATTCTCTATACTTGGTTAACAATTCTTTATATTAAATTTTTTTTCTGCTAAAATAACTGGAGTGTTTTATATCTTGCATGGACCCTGACTGATACAGGGCTACTGTCACCCTTGAAAACATTTGTAGATCTAGTTGAGGCAGCTAGGTAGATGTGCTGTGCTTATATAATCTCTCAGAACTAAGCATCAAAGCCCTAGACATGTCAAAGTTTGAAACCCTGATAAAACAACTCACTTTAAGGTGGGACTTAAGGCTATCCTATAATTAAATCAATCCTTGCATTGGGTCATTCATATGGCATGGGAAACTTCAAACTTAGTTCAAGGTGGTCCTAGACTGCTAGTTTCCGAACTTGGCAGAAGAAAATGTAAATTTTTTTAAGAGAAAGACAATCATATCTTAGGTGCCAATATATTTTTATAAATAATCTTTTAAAATAAACATACAATACATAGTCAAAGTTAATAATATACAAAAGGAGGCAACATGCTATGGGCAAGTACCAACAGAAATAACTGACAACAGAAACAGACCTACCGAGGTTTCTGGTATCGGAATTGTCACTCATAGGCTATAAACAACTATACTTATATATTCAAGGAGATAAAAGCCAAGCATGTACATATTAGCAGGGAACTGAAAACTATAGAAAGTTACATAGTCAAATTAAAAAGAACCAAATATTGCAAACCAATATATATATTTTGTATATACAAAATACAAGAAAATTCAGAAATTTCAGTGACAAAGTCCAACATACATTTAACTAAAGCCTCAGAAGGAGAGGAGAGAGATGACAAGCAGACAGGCAATATTTGACAAGATACTGGCTGAAGATATTTTAAAACTGATGAAAACACTAATCCAGAGATCCTAGAGCCAAAGAATCCAATGCAGGACAGAAAAACAAAACCATACCTAAAAACATAGTGAAATTCCGGGAAAATCAAAAAGCATGAGAAAAATCTTAAAGTCAGCCAGACAAATTACCTTTGAAGGAGCAATAGCTAAACTGACAACTGACTTCTCAAATGTTACATTGGAGCAGAAAGCAGTGGAATGACCTCTTCAATATACTTAAGGGGAGTAATTGCAAATCTAGAAACTTATACCCAGTGCAAATATCCTTTACAAATGATAGCGAAATAAACACACTTTAAGATAACAAAAATCTGAGAGAGGTCACTTCTACCAGATCCAGTCTAATGAGATCTATAAAGATGTAGCTGAGGCAGTAAGAAAATTATACCAGGAAGAAGTTCAGAAATATAGGAAGGAATGGCAACAAATAGGTAATAAAATAGTAGATAAATTTAACTGACTATTAAACATAAAATAAAATGTTTATCATACACATATGTACATACACACATAAACACAAAATTGCATCTTTAATATATTCTCTTACCTATGCATAATTAAAATACATGAGAACAATATCATATACATCAGGAGAGATGATAGAGTTAAAATGTTCTAAGTTCTTTGCATTGTGTTGGAGTAGGATAAATATATAAATTAATATTAAACTTTAATAAATTAAAGATGCATGTTATGATATTAAAGATTAATCATTAAAATAATAGAAATGGACTATACAACCTGTAAGCTGGCAGAGGGGAAACATTGAAATTTCAAAAAGTAGTCAGTGTAAAAGAAGGCAAGATGAGAAAGAAAAAGGAATATAAAATTGTCATGACAAACAGAAAGCACATAATAAGATAGTAGGCTTAAATCCACATTTTTTGAGGAATTTCATTGAATGTAAATAGAGTGATCTAATTTAAATAATAGCATTGCCAGATTGGATAAAATGAGAACAAAACTCAGTTATATGCTGTTCACAAGAGCTACATGTAAAACGCAAGGATACGGAAGTTTTGAGTATGATGATGTAAAAGACTTACTGAAATATCTGAACAAAGATAGCACAACTACTGTGTTTCCCAGACAAAAAGGAATCTGCATTCAGTCTTAGATGTAAACAAGAATTTCAGATGTGACAGACACTAAATCTTTTCTTCAGGGCTGCAGTCTGGGGTTCTGCACATCTGTGCATCCAGCCACACAGGGGCAAGTCATGGTCTCTGACTCCTGCTTCTCAACACGTACTTCGTGCAGCCTGAGGAAGAATTGATTTAAACTTGTATGCTCTGATACTAAATCAAGACATACATTCACATGGGGAAAGACAATAAAATCTTGCCTCAATCTGGGCATCCTTTCCATTTTCAGAAGGCTGATGAGAGTACTTTTTTTTAAAAAACAAGAATAATCAGAATAAGCAGAGGTTGCCTATAGTGAAAGCCTCTCTCTTGCTACACACCCACACACACACATACATGTATATATATATATATTATTACATATATATTTCAAGAATGTAGATGGTCTGTTTTGAAAATTAGTTTTATTTTTGTCCTTTTATCCTCGATTCCCTTAAACATGAAATGTTTTCGTTATCTGTTCAGCAATTTGGGGAATTCTAAGTCCAGAAGATAAAATGACTTTGAATATAATGTTGATACTTTTTTTTTCAATCTATTTCCTATTCTTTATAAACTAGAAAAGATTGGTGCTAAATGTCTCTAATTTCTATATATTGTATCTGTTTTGCATTTAAAATAATAAAGGGAATTCATTTATTAATTGAAATTACTGCCTGAATAAGCTATTGTTTAAATTGTATGTATTTCAACTCCTCCCCAATTTATATCATTTCATAGGTATATTAAAAAAAAAAAGAAGAAAACTTATTATTCCATCAACACTTAAAAATTTCTGGAAAAAATTTAGATTGTACATTACCATATAGATACAGAGGAGATTTAAGCTGCAAATGGGCCTTAGATTTTAAGTTAGCCAGTAATCACAAAACTGGAGGAAAACTGGTCCTATCTGTACCTTTGCTATGAATAATTCTAAAACCCAATGGTTATATTCTTTCCACTGTGGTAAGGGCAAAATTCTATTATCACATATGGAAATAGTAAGCAGAGTCTATTCATAAATCTTTCTTTCTGAAATGCAAAGGATTGTTCTTAAATCTTTCAACAGTACAATACGGAATATGGAAAAAAAAAAAAAGACCAAAGTCATGAACATGAAATATGTAAACAGTTGGCCTCTCCTTACCTCTTCATGCTTATTTTCTACCCCAGTTTTCAAGCTCTGGTGGCACAATGGTTAAGCACTTGGCTGCTAATCAAAAGGTTGGTTATTTGAACCCACCAGAAGCTTCAAGGATAAAAAGACCTGGCAATCTACTTCTGTAAAGATTACAGCCTAGGAAACCCTATAGGGAAATTCTACTCAGAATCGACTTGACAGCACACAACAACACCACTCTCAAGAACCTCATTATGATTTGTACCTATTTTGTGTGCTTGGCTCTCTCTTTGGAATTCTTACCCCATTCCCCACTTTCTCTATTGTGGAATCTTTTAGGGATCTGCTGGTCTCAAATCCTGTGTAAAAATTCCCTTTTCCTATTCTCTGGCTTACATAGAGATATGCTCCCTCATTTTGACTGCCTTAATCAAGAACTTCAACATACTGTATTGCTTTTTAAATTGCAGGAAAGAGGAAACTGATTTTCATTGAGCATCTCCTGGGCACCAGAGTGTCTTAGTCATCTAGTGCTGCTATAACAGAAATACTACAAGTGGATGGCTTTAACAAAGAGAAATTTGTTCTCTCACAGTCTAGTAGGCTACAAGTCCAAATTCAGGGAGTCAGCTCCAGGGGAAGGTTTCTCTGTCAGCTCTGGAAGAAGGTCCTTGTCATTAAGCTTCCCTTGGTCTAGGAGCTTCTCTGCGCAGGAACCTCAGGTCCAAAGGATATGCTCTGCTCCTGGCATTGCTTTCTTGGTGATATGAAGTCTCCATGTCTCTCTGCTTGCTTCTCTTTTTTATATCTCAAAAGAGATTGGCTTAAGACACTATCTAATCTTGTAGATTTCATCAATGTAACTGCCGTTAATCCATTTTATTACATCATAGTGATAGGATTTACAATACATAGGGAAATGACATCAGATTACAAAATGACAGACAATCATACAATACTGGGAATCATGAACTAGCCAAGTTGACAGATATTTTGGGGGGACACAATTCAATCCATGACACAGAGGCTGTATTTATTAATCCATTTTCAACATTCTAAAAACACCTCTAAATATTTACTCTCATTTTATAGATCCAATAACTGAGATTCATAAAATGTAAAAAATTTACTGATGGTCTTTCGTGATAGAAATTTGGAAGAAATTGAAATGTGTACAATTTCAAATTTCAGGCCGTAATTATCAACGAAATATCCAAGTTTCCCTTACTTATTTCACCAACAAAATAAATATGATATTTTGTATCCTCCTTAAAATTCAGAGCAGTCTGGCCCCAAAGTGCTTTGCTGTAGATCATACTGTGAGCCTGAAGGTTGTTTAAGAAATTGAAATTTCCTAGGATGCTGTTCACTGTGATCAAGGGAAGAATTCAGCGTTCAGAAATCAGGTTCTCCACTTGGCCATAACTTGGGCAAACACTTCAGTTATCTTATCTGCAAACTCAAAAACAACAAAAAGTTTCTTTTCCTAAATACAAAACCTTCCCTGTCATCAGGGGTGGGTTCTAATTTGCCTTTAGACTCACCTCATCCGTCATCACTGTTGAGTACTTGCTATGTGTTGAGCACTGGGCTCAATCCACTTTGGTTTCTTTAATCAGCCCTTAATTTTGGCTGTGAAAAAAAAAAAGCAGACAATTTCACCTCCTAAAACTGAAGAAAACTTTTACTTGTGTGTTTTGTTTAGAAAATACTCTATGCATACCTTATTACTTATATTTAATCAGAATAAGAGTAACAAGGGATTCATTTGGGATATCTCAGTAACTGGAGCTCTGTGTGAAGTTTTCCCAACCAGGAAATTCATGGTTTCAATGGTGCAGGGCACAGGCTGTATGTTTGACTGTTAAGCAGGTTTGTTGGTTGTGTGGCGGTCTCAGGCTGCTCATCATGTTTCCTATTAATCAGACCAGCAGAATATACTTCTTGGCTTTTGTACAAAATGCTGAAAGAGTGAATCCTCATGTCAGTAATTTCTGGTTGCTCGGAAACAAATCTCTTTTTGCCACTGTGAAGGAATTTAGGTCAGCAGTGAATTAATCCCCTATAAATTAGAGGAATAGAGCCAATCATGGATTCTAAACTGGCCCATTTTAAATGGGAGCTGTAACACGGGTTTTCCATTTTTTCAGGGATGGGAAACAAATTGAAACGCTACATTCCAAAGAAATTCTCTGAAAATGAACAATGCCATTTTATACCAAGAAATGCCTGCTTTTTTCTTCCTTTTTTAAAAAAAGGACTCAGTTCTTTTCATGATCTGTAACCACATTATTATTTTTCTGCCTCACATTAGTAGCATCTTGCAGTAAGAAAGCAGAGGGAATAAAATTAATTGTGTCTCTGTAAAGTACCTTAATTCTAAAAGAATGCAGAGCCATTTCATATCCTTCAGTACAATAAGAAACAACCAATTGAGAGCTCTTATAGGAATTTATGTCATGTGATGAATTTTGGTAGGAAAGGGGAGAAAGAGTTTCCCAAGCTCATTTCAAATTCCATCCAGGCATTAAAGCAGCACAGTATTTTGGGAAACTGTCTCAGTCCCACCTAACAAGATGGTATCAATTTGAAATGTTTAAGGTTAAGACTCCTCTTCCTCCTTTCCAGGGCTCAGGTAACCAAGAGTGGGAAAGCAGGGAAGAAAAAACAGATAAAGACCCTTAGTTCATCTTCCCTGACCCAGAAATAGAAGACACTTTGGTGTGGGTGTGAGCACCAACCTATGTCTGTGCCCCCAGAAAGAAGTCTACTGGGATTTGGAATAGTCGCCGCTGAAGACTTTTCTCCACTCCCAGGACTGGGGAATCTTGTGCGGTAGGATAAGATCTAGTGTTTGCATGCAATTACATGATTCTTTTTTTTATGATATATTTACATGTAGGAGCCCTGTGGTGCAGTGGTTAAGAGCTACAGCTGCTAACCCAAAGGTTGGCAGTTCAAATCCACCAGCCGCACCTTGGAAACACTATGGGGCAGTTCTACTCTGTCCTGTATCGCTATGAGTCAGAACCAACTCAACAGCAGTGTTTTTTAATATAATATATATATATGTATATAGACATATGTGTATGTATATACATTTTATATATAAAATATTTGCCATTTTAACACTTTTTACATGTACAATTCAGTGATGTTAATTATGTTCATCATGTTGTACAACCATCACCACTGTTTCCAAATATTTCTATCACCCTCAAAGCATGTGAGTCTTGTTAAGAAGTCATGTGCTTGATATTGACAGGTATTTCCCTCTTCTGTCTCTCCTCTTTTAGTCCCTTCAAATGAATTGGCTTGTCCAAGACCAAAGAAACTTTCGCTGGAACCTCTTGAAACTGTGTATAGTTAGTGTCTGCACTCTATCCCAGGGATCCACTCCAGCTGACTCCTGCATGCCTGCTCTCTTCTCTTCACTCTCAGCTTTCCTGATTCCTCCAGTTCCCTTATTTTGGCTGTGCCCCTTGGCTACTCCTCTCTTAACTCCTTTGATGGATACACAAACTCAGATTTCCTCCACTTTAACTCCCTTCCAGGATAGGTCTTCTGGTATCTGCTTTTTGCTCTAGAGTACCACAAATGCTAGTGACAGTCATCCAGTCCCTTGCTCCACCCATAGCCCTGTGAGATACATGTCACGGATCTCCTACTTCCTGGTTGTCTCCAACATTACAGACAGAGGCAATACTATACTTCTGAGAATCCCCTAAAAAAACCTGATGTCATGAAGGAGCAAACATGTTCAACCTCTTACGGCTCTCTTCCTAATCAGTTCATCATCATCAGCCTCGTCACCAACAGCTGCAATTTATTGGGCACTTGTGGATACAATGTTAAATAATTTACATGTGTTGGTTCATTCAATCTTCAGCCCAATTTACGTATGAAGGAACGGAATCCTAGAGACTCTGTGTAACTTGTCCAAGGTTACACAGCTTGTAAGTGACAGGGGAGCCAGGATCTAAACAAAGTGTGCCTGTCTGACTCTAGTAAATTTTACTGCCTCAGGGGCCCTATCAAAAAGAGCTTGCACTCTCTTCTCTGTTCTTGAGCCTTTTGCTGCTCTGATCTGGCAAACTCAATTTCTTTCCCATAGCCTCAGACCTGGATACTTTTTCACTCAATTGTATTGACACCTTGGTTCTGACTATTTGTCAGGATTTTAATTCAGGTTTCAGCGTTGGGTACTTTCTTTCAGACATCCTTGCCTTCAAGCTCTGCAGCTCACAGTCCAGTCTTGCTCCTGCCCCCATTCTAAATCTGCCCCTCCCCCCTACCCCAAGATCCCAGGCCCTGAGACTTTTTCATGGATTCCTACTTACCCACAAGGCGTTGGAGAATGGGGCTAAGCAATGTAAAAGAGGAGGCTTGGTCAGGAAGGCAGAACCTGGACCTTTTGGGGAGAGGACAACTGTGGGACAGAAGCAGTCTGTGCAAATTTATCTTGGTGCCTCACCTCATAATTCCTGTTTCCTTCCTTCTTTTCAGAGGCAGAATGATGAAGCAGAGAGAGAATGGGCTTTCAAACTGACCTGAGTCCAAATCCTGGATCTACCACTAAAATGTTTATGACTCTAGGTAATTTACCTGAGGAATTTGAGGTTCTAATTTCTCCTCTGTAAAAACTTCAAGAAACTGTTAAATGAGATGATCTGTGTAATGTATCTGCATAGTATCTGTATGATGGAGGCTCAGAAATGTTGGTCTGCTTTCTTTTTCCCAACATCTGACTCCTCTAACCTTGGCTGTAGCAGACAGGTTTCCTCTATTTACTCCATGTTCTTGCAATGAGTCCTTGAGTGGTGCAAACTGTTACTGTGCTTGGCTGCTAACTGAAAGCTTGGAGGTTCAAGACCACATAGAAGAGCCTCAGAGGAAAGGCCTGGCAATCTATGTCCAAAAAATCAGTTCTACTCTTACACATGTGAGAACACCATGAGCCAGAATCAATTCCATGGCAACTGGGTTTAACCTTGGATAGTGGTCGGGGTTTCTGCTTTGTCTTTCCCCCATTGTATAACCTAGTTTTTATGTACAAACAGCAGCAGCACCTAGAATATTAAAGGCAAATCTTTATGCCTTTTTCTTTTCCAGCTCCCAATCAATCACCCACTGAGTCTTTTCACTCCCCCGGTAGTCTTCCTGATCTCTTGAGCTGCATCTAGCTATCAAAAGAGAAGGGTGGAAAATGCTTAGTATTTGGAAAATTATAATATTGGCTTTGATCTTTATGCCAAAAAAAAAAAAAAAAAAAAATACAATTCTTCTAACCCCCTCCATGTCTGATCCAACTTTACCATTCTTTCCCCTCTACCACCAGCACCTTGCCTGGGACCTACAACTGTCAATAACTATAAAGGTTTTCTCACATTAGCCATTGGTGATTTTGCTTCTCACAGTAATTGATGAGACCTCAGCAACATCTACACTTCTCTCTCAAAGGCGAGAGACTGAGTATACACACAAACAATGGCAAGACCACATATAAAAATAGAACTTTGATCCATAACCTCTGCAGCAGCCAGCCCAAACTTCAACCTTTGTAGCAATCAGCCAAATCAGGATTTGGTCAATAACTGACAGCTTGCTTTGAAAAATTAGGGGACATTGAAACTCATTTACATCATTCAAACATTCTCATTTGTTTACAAAAAGTGGTAAAATTTGTGAAATAAGCAATTTAATTTTCATTTTTGAGGGTGATGTTACATTCATCTTGTTGTTAGTTGTTGTCCAGTCGATTTCGACTCTTAGAAAATTACTGAGGCTCAAATAAACTCCTGGAAGTTTTGTTCTTGCCTTGGAGCAGGCTTAATCTGAAAGTTTGCCAGTGTGTCATTTTCTACATATGAACTTTAATAAACAATGTGAAACTTAGAATAGATAAAGCCTTAAGAAGTGACTCAATTTTTACCCATTCAGAAAAGCTTAATCAAATGCTAATACTTTTTACAGAGAAATTGAGAGACTAGCCAGTTTATTAGGGGTGTCTTTAAATGTTTTGTCAGTTCCAACTCTGGAGAAATCCCAGCAGTGTCTTCTAATGGCTGTGATAATCATGGTATTATATCTCATTCCACATAAGAGGGAATCATTATAAAATAATTGATCATCTCAAATGCAGTCAAGACAAAATGATTAACTACTAATCAAGAATCTTAGTGATTAGATGGGCTCATAGGAACAACTTGATTGCAACATCCATTTGAAGTAGTGGGAATTGATTCTAGAAAAATCAGTGTCCCAGGATTAGTTCCAAAAGCATCTTTGGGGTAGATTTGGCCTTGGCTAAGCTAGGAAAGACAAGATTTTTCTCCCAGACTAATGGTTCTCAAGCTTTGGCATGTATTAGAGTCACCTGGAGGGCTTGTTAAGACACGGTTGAGCACCATCTCCAGAGTTCCTTATTCAGTAGACCCGGGATAGGGCTTGTAATTTGCTTTGTTGACAAGTGCCTAGCTAATGATGATGCTGCCAGTCTGAGAACTACAGTTTGAGAATTACTGCCCTAGCAAACATGCTGTCCTAAAATTAAAAAAATAAAAATTATTTATGATTTTATATCCAAAACGAGTATGTCATAATTTTTAAAGACATGACTAAAACACAATGATAGTAATTAACTCTTATTGAGCACTTACTCAGCACTTAGTAGGCCCTGTGCAACAGGTCATTTATTTCTCTCAAGATCCCTCCTAGTTAAGTACTTTGATTATCTCCACATTACAGATGAGAAAACTGAAGATAAGAGAGGTAAAGTAAATAGGTTGAGGTTGCATAGATAGTAAAAGATGGACCTGGTATTTGGATGCAGGCAGTCTGACTCCAGAGCACACAGCATTAATCCCTTAAATATGTATATACCTCTCAAAGAGAAATTGTTATATAATGGCAAGAAAACAAACTTTGAGGTCAGAAAGAATGCAGTCAAACTCAAACTCCACACTGCATTTAGTAACTACAGATGACCTTAAGCAAAATACTTACAAGCTTTTAACTTCAATTACCTTATAGGTCAAATGGGGATAACACAAATGTGTTTGTAAAAATGTTGGAAGATAAAAACCAAATCATGTATAACACTTAGATAAAGGTCTAGCATGTGTGGGTGATCAACCAATGGTTGCTATCTGCTAATCATATCTAACTGTAAATCCTGTTGTTGTTGTTAGGTGCCATCCAGTAGGTTCTGACTCATAGTGACCCTATGTACAATTGCCCAGTCCCTCGCCATCCGCACAGTCATTCTATGTTTGAGCCCATTGTTGTAGCCACTGTGTCAATCCATCTCATCAAGAATCTTATTCTTTTTCACTGGCCCTGTACTTTACCAGGCATGATGTTCTTCTTCAGGGACTGGCCCCTCCTGATAATATGTCCAAAGCATGAGAGACGAAATCTTGCCATCCTCGCTTCTAAGGAGCATTCTGGCTATACTTCTTCCAACACAGACTTGTTCGTTTTTCTGGCAGTTCATGGTATAGTCAAAGTTCTCTGCCAACACCATGATTCAAAGACATCATTTCTTCAGTCTTCCTTATTCATTGTCCAGCTTTCGCATGCATATGAGGCTATTGAAAACTCCATGGCTTAGGTCAGGCGCACCTTAGTCCTCAAAGTGATATCTTTGCTTTTAACACTTTAAAGAGGTCTTTGCAGCAGATTTGCCCAATGCAATTCGTTGTTTGATTTCTTGACTTCTGCTTCCATGGGTGTTGATTGTAGATTCAAATAAAATGAAATCCTTGACAACTTCAGTTTTTTCTCCATTTATCATGATGTTCCTTATTGGTCCAGTTGCTAGGATTCTTGTTTTCTTTATGTTGCTCTTCATTAGTCGTTGATCTTCCTTAGTAAGTGCTTCAAGTACTCTTCACTTTCAGTAAGCAAGGTTGTGTCATCTGCATAATGCAAGTTGTTAATGAGTCTTCCTCCAATCCTGATGCCCTATTCTTCTTCACATAGTCCAGCTTCTCAGATTATTTGCTTAGCATACATATTGAATAAGTATGGTGAAAGGATACAACCCTATTGCACACCCTCCCTGATCCCAAACCACAAAGTATCCCCTTGTTCTGTTAGAAAGACTGCCTCCTAGCCTATGTACAGGTTCCACATAGCCATAATTAAGTGTTCTGGAACTCCCATTCTTTCCACTGTTATCCATATTTTTTTATGATACGCACAGTTGAATGCCTTTTCATAGTCAATAAAACACGGGTAAACTTCTTTCTGGTATTCTCTGCTTTCAACCAAGATACATATGACATCAGCAATGATATCCTTTGTTCCACATCCTCTTCTGAATTTGGCTTGAATTTCTGGCAGTTCCCTATCAATGTATGGCTACAACCATTTTTGAATTATCTTCAGCAAGATTTTACTTGTGTGTGATATTAATGATATAGTTCAATAACTTCCACATTCTGTTGGATCACCCTTCTTTGGAATGGGCACAAATATGGATCTCTTCCAGTCAGCTGGCCAGGTAGCTGTCTTCCAAATTTCATGGCATAGACTAATGAACACTTACAGGGTTGCATCTCTTTGTTGAAACATCTCAATTGGTAGTCTGTCAATTCCTGGAGTCTTGTTTTTTGCCAATGCCTTCGGTGCAGCTTGGACTTCTTCCTTTAATACCATAGTTCTTGATCATATGCTAGCTCCTGAAATGGTTCAATGCTGACCAGTTCCTTTCGGTACAGTGACTCTGTGTATTCCTTCCATCTTGTTTTGATGCTTCCTGCATCATTCAGTATTTTGCCCATAGAATCCTTCAATATTGCAATTTGAGGCTTGAGTTATTTCTTCAGTTCTTTCAGCTTGAGAACTTCAGAGCATGTTCTTCCCTTTTGGTTTTCTAACTCCAGGTCTTTGCACATTTCGTTATAATACTTCACTTTGTTTTCTCAAGCTGTCCTTTGAAACATGTTCATATCTTTTACTTCATAATTTCTTCCATTTGCCTTAGCTACGTTACATTCAAAAGTAAGTTTCAGAGCCTGTTCTGACATTCATTTTTATAGTTTTTTTCCTTTCTTGTCTTTTTAATGACCTTTTTCTTTCTTCATATATGTCCCTGATGTCATCCCACACCTCACCTGGTTTTCAGTCAGTGTTCAATGTATCAAATCTATTCTTGAGATGGTCTGTAAATTCAGGTGGTATATACTCAAGCATGTACTTTGGCTCTCATGGACTTGTTTTAATTTTCTTCAGCTTCAGCTTGAACTTGCGTATGAACAATTGATGGTCTGTTCTGTGGTTGGCCCCGGCCTTGTTCTGACTGATGATATTGAGCTTCTCCATCGTCTCTTTCCACAAATGTAGTTGATTTGATTCCTTTGTATTCAATCCAGGACCTCGAACCAGTTCTGAATGGTTCGCTAATTGCCTACGTAAATGAGGACAGTGTATATGTTGCATAGCAACCAAATTTGTTACCCATCAGATTTTTATTTAACTAGGAAACACAGTGGTGCCCTACTCAAAGATGGCGGCAGGCCATGCTGTTTTGAATGTATGTCACTCTCCAGAGTCCTGTCATTAACCCAGTCTCTCGCATCAGGCTCCTGAAACTTTCCTGATCCATGCAGGAGACTGGATTATTGGCAGGGCTGTGGAGAGCAACACATATTCAAAGCAGTGTGGTGGGCCACCATCTTTGAGCAGGGCATAGCTGTTTGTTTCCTACTTGGTTCAGAATCCAAAGGGCAACAGATTTGGTTGAATGTAACGTGCACTCTGCCACATTTATGTTGACTTTTACTGAATGTTCTGAATCAGTTTGAAGCCCTGATTCCACCTGGCAAGGTCCATGTGTATAACTCGCTGTCATCAAGTTGATTCTGACTCATAGTGTCCCTATAGGACATAGTTGAACTGCGCCATAGGGTTTCAAGGAGCAGCTGGTGGATTTGAACTGCCAACCTTTTAGTAAGGGGCCCAATGCTTAACCACTGCGCCACCACCAGTATAGTCACCGTTTATGTTGTTGAAAAAAGGTATTTGCAAAGAACAGGTTGTTGGTCTTGCAAAATTCTACCATGTGATCTCTAGCTTTGTTTCTATCTCCAAGGCCATGTTTTCCAACTACTGATTCTTCTTTGTTTCCAACTTTCACATTCCAATCACCAGTCATTATCAATGCATCCTGATTGCATGTTTGATCAATTTCAGATTGCAGAATTTGGTAAAAGTCTTCAATTTCTTCACGTTTGGTTTTAGCGGTTGGTGTGTAAATTTGAATAATAGTTGTAGTAATTGGTCTTCCTTGTAAACGAATGGACATTATCCTATCACTGACAGACTTGTGGAGCTCTGGAGGCATAGTGGTTGTCTTAGGCTGGGTTCTCTAGAGAAGGAAAACCAATAAAGTGTATAAATACATATATATAGAGAGAGATTATATCAAGGAAACAGCTCACACGATTGTAGAGGCTAGAACGTCCCAAGTCCATGGATCAGGGTAAAGGCCTTTCCCAAGTCACACAGCTGCAGAAGCTGGCAAGCCCAAGATCAGCAGGTCAGAGAGCAGGGTTCCCACTCACAGGTTGTGCGGATTGATGAATCCCAAGTTCGACAGATAAGCTGACAGCTCAAGTCCCAAGAACAGAAGATGAGACGACAGGAAGCAGCTGCAGGATCCAGAGAAAGCAAAAAGCCAGAACGTCTGCTCATATACAGATGCGGGCCACACCCCCAAGGAGACTCCCTTTCATTTGATTAGCTACTCACAGTATATTCAATCATGGGAGTGATTACATTAAAACACGGAGAATCATGGCCCGGCCAAGTTGACACACAGTCTTAACCATCATACCACCAAGAAAGCAGCGCAGGGAGTGGAGCGCATCCTTTGGATCTGAGGTTCCTGTGCTGAGATGCTCCCAGACCAAAGGAAGACTGATGCCTCACAAGGACCTTCCTCCAGAGATGACAGAGGGAGAAAGCTTTTTTCCTGGAGCTGACGCCCTGAATTTGGACTTGCAGCATACTGAACTGTGAGAGAATAAACTTCTCTTTGTTAAAGCCATCCACTTGTGGTGTTTCTGTTGGAGCAGCACTAGATGACCAAGACAGTGGTTAAGAGCTTGGCTGCCAACTAAAAAGGTCAGCAGTTAGAATCCACCCACCACTCATTGGAAACCCTATGGGGCAGTTCTAGTCTGTCCTGCATGGTCATTATGAGTTGGTATTGAGTCAACAGTTTTTTTTGGACAGCATTGTACTGCAGGATAGATTTTGGAATGTTCTTTTCAACAGTGAATGTGACACCATCAATTTGTCATTCCAGGCATGAGTCCTGAGAGATAATGAATTAACCTCCCAAATCATGATCTATCTATCGTTCATTCATTCAATAGTCACGTTAAACAAACATTATGAAATCGACACTGAGACGTTTTCCAAGAGCTAAATAGCAATAAAGATCTATAAATTGGTAGCATTCCATAAACTCTAGTGTTGAACTGGACTCAGGTAGAGACCAGACAGCTGTGATGAGTGGAGGCTGTGTTGGCTAGTTTAGTTTTGAGGATTTCTATTGGAACTGCCTTCAGGTAGTCTCTTTTGCTTACTCATTCTGAATGCCAGCTTAGCACCTGTGTCTTTCAGGAGAAAAGCCTTTTTGGGTATTGGTATTGCCAACAAAGAGACAATATAGCCTGTGTAATAGTTGTCTCAGTCTTTGAAGTGTTGAATTCATCTGTGGAGACAGTTTTACTTACCTCTTTTAGCTGCAGTAGATTTGCCATATGGTATACCGCAGATGTAGCACTACTGGATATGTGATTCATGCTTTCAGATAGTATGGGAATATTTCCATAGCAACAGGGCACCAAAAAAATGAAACAATGAAAATTCAATGTTATATAATAGGAATTTTTTTATTTTTTAAATTTTTGTTCTTAGGCAGTGAGGGCAAATTATGTATATTTCTTGTGGATTTTAATGAGGTAATACTCCGAATTTAATGATTGCATTAATAATAAATTTCCCCTGTAGGTCATGCCACAAAAAAGGAACACACAAACACTCAAAAATAATGGAATTTTCTGTCATCATTTAATCAAATTTTGAAATAAGGGCCTCTTTGTCTTTTCCCAATTATAATTCTAGAAATGTGCTTCATAAGTAAGCAATAAAGGATAAGGAAATGTGGTTTTGATACAGAATCTACTAATATTTATTTATTATATATATGAAAATACTTCAAATTGAATTTTTAGAAATGAAAAATATTTATTGAGAGATTGATGGACATTGGCCATATCTTATATAAAAATAAAACTTTGACTCACAATCTTCAGCAGTCAGCCCAGGAAGATAAACCACAACTTCTTTAGCAATTGGCCCCCGCTGGGGAGAACTTGATCACTAACTGACAGATTCTGCAATTTTTCAATTTTTTTCCCCACTTAATATATATATAGATAGATAGATAGAAGGACAGGGAGGAGAGAGAGAGACAGAGAGATGCATACACACCCACATATGCTATTATAAGCCAGACACTGAGATAAAAAGCAGTCTCTGTCTTTGAGAAAGGAGTCCTAGGTGGCACAAACTGTTAAGTGCGAAACTACTAACTGGAAGGTTGGAGATTGAAGTGCATCCAGAGGCACCTGGGAAGAAAGGTCTGGTGATCTGCTTCTGAAACGTGACAACCTTAAAAACCCTATGTAGTGCAGCTCTACTCCACAAGTTGGGTTGCCATGAGTAGAAATTAACTCAACAGCCAACTGTTTTGTTTGCTTGTTTTGTTTTTGTTTTTGGTCTTCGAGAAGCTCCCGATCGGGCCTACTAGGGAAGAAAGAAACAGGAGCAAATACATTCTATATATTGTAACTGATGGATAAAGTTCAATGAGCAGCAGCAAGACTGCTCTTACTGGTAATATAGGAGGCCAGGTACCTGGATCAACCTTCCTGCTGAAATAACCTAAAAATCCTGGATAACATATTAAAAATAAACTAAAGCATCATTCAGCTGTCAGGAAAGTAAGACATTATCAGGAAATGAAAAGGAATAACAACTCAAATAACTAAGTACAGCCCTGCAGCTGCATTCACTCTAAAGTCAATTGCCAAACTAGTGAACTTGAGTTTAGATTTTCATGGACTCATGGGTTGAAAGAGAGAAGGAAGCAAAGCCCAAAGTGTACCCAAAGCAGGGAATTGAATAGATTTCTCTGCTGAGGCTAGAGCCTCAAGATTATAAGGACCTCTACCATATAAGGATGATTTACAGTAAAAAAAAAAAAAAAAAAATCCTCCCAAAGGACTATAAGGGTAGTCAATTTTCTTGAACTTTGATAACAAACTCCAGATGAAAAATTACCAGTGATTATGAAAACCATAGGATACCCCTTAACCACATTTTCAGTCCAAAACCTCACCATCTGGTTCGAAAGAAAACTAGTCACATATTTAAATTAGAGTGGTCCTGTATTGGTAACACTTAGCAAAGCAAAGACAAATCCTCTCTGTAGTACTCACCTTTATCCCAGGCCTCAACTAATTCCTACTAATAAAATTCCAAAGACAATAATCTTGTGAAAACAAAAAAACAACAAAAAAATTAAATTAACAAGGAAACAAGATACCACCAACATGAACCAGCATTAAGAAACAGAGAATCAACACAGTCTTACAAAATCATTAGACAATGGAATAATCAGACAAGAATATAACTTTATTTATATGCTTAAAGAAATAAAAAGTTTGAAAATATACGTAGAGAATAACGAACTAGAATAAATTACAAGCCTGAAAATAGTTCAAATAGAATTTCTGAAATTGATAAATATTATTGAAAGACTGAATTTACTAATGGACATTGCCAGATCATATGTAAAAATAGAACTCTGAGCCACAATCTGCAGCAACCAGTCCAGGGAGCTAAACCACAGGTCTGTAGTAATTGGCCCAAAGTGGCCAGGACTTGATCAATAACTGACAGCTTCCCTCATATTTCCCCCACTTCTACTTAGGACCAACCTAAACAATCCAAATATGATACCCTAACCAATCACACTGGAAGGTCAACTTCTAGGTAGCCCACCTCAGCTTCCCCATGCCAACAGCCTCCAAGTAGGGCATACCTGAAGCCTTCTCGTTTTTCCACTATGAAGCTTTCCCACTTCCCTGAATGCCTTTGCGTCTCTGCCAAACACAAGTGATGGTGACAGACTCCCTTGCTATAGCAAGCTCTGAATAAATAGCCTCTGCTTGTTCTCATTTGAGTAGTCTTCATTTATTTTCAAATTATTAAATATTGGTTTAAGAATGGCTGAGTTTAACAGCCTGTGAGATAGAAACAAACAGAGAATTAGTAAAGTAGATGGTGGATCTGAAGTAATTATCCAGAACCAACATGGAGAAATGAGATGAAATATATAAAAGTGCAACTAAGTGACACAGATGTGGCAATGAGAAAATCTAGCAAAGGGAGGGACATAGACAATACTGGAATGAATTCTGGTTGAGAATTTTCTAGTACTAATAAAAGACCAATCCACAGATTTAAGAAGCTCAATAAAGCACAAAAAGGATAAACAAAACAGAAAAAACCTAGACACATTATAGTGAAACCAAAGGATAATAAAGAAAAGAGAGATCGTCTTAAGAGCAGGTAAAGAGAAATGACAGAATACTAAAAATATAAAGACTCAGCAAATACAAAATCAACAATGAAAAAGATGAAAAGAAAATACATGAATAAAAACGACTCAGCAGAGAAAATTACGGGGAACAAAGAAACTGTCAACAACACACAAAAAAAGACATCAAAATGACAGCACTAAACTCATACCTATCAATAATTACGCTGAATGTAAATGGACTAAATGCACCAGTAAAGAGACAGAGCATGGCAGAATGGATAAAAAAAATGATCGTCTCTTCAAGAGACACACCTTACACTTAAAGACACAAACAAACTAAAACTCAAAGGATAGAATAAAATATATCAAGCAAACAACACTCAAAAAAGAGCAGGAGTAGCAATTTTAATCTCTGACAAAATAGACTTTGAAGTAAAATCCACCACAAAGGATAAGGAAGGACACTATATACTGATTAAAGGGTCAATACAGCAGAAGGACATAACCATAATGAATATTTACACACCCCATGACAGGGCTCCGAAATACTTAAACTCTAACAGCATTGAAAAGAGAGATAGACAGCTCCACAATAATAGTAGGAGACTTCAGCATTCCACTTTCAGAACATCCAGAGAGAAGCTCAATAAAGACACAGAAGATCTAAATGCTACAATCAACCAACTTGATCTCATAGACATATACCGAACACTCCACCCAACAGCAGCCCAGTATACTTTCTTTTCCAATGCACATGGAACATTCTCCAGAATAGACCACATATTAGGCCATAAAGCAAGCCTTAACAAAATCCAAAGCATGGAAATATTACAAAGCATCTTTTCTGACCATAAAGCCATAAAGGTAGAAATCAATAACAGAAAAAGCAACGAAAAAAATCAAACACATGGAAACTGAACAACACCTTGCTCAAAAACTACTGGGTTATAGAAGAAATTAAGGATGGAATAAAGTAATTCACAGAATCAAACAAGAATGAAAACACATCCTACCAGAACTTTGGGACACAGCAAAAGCAGTGCTCAGAGGTCAGTTTATAGCAATAAATGCACCCATCCAAAAAGAAGAAAGGGCCAAAATCAAAATATTTATTAACCCTACAACTTGAACAAGTAGAAAGAGAGCAGAAATGACAGAATACTTTTAAATTCGTAGTACAAGGGGAGCTAATTTCTCAGGAGCAACAATAGAAGTCAAAATGATAAATTTAATGTATTGAGAGAAAATAACTGTCAGCTTAGAATTCTATATCCACCAGAAGGATCTTTGAAAAATAAGAGTGGAATGAAGGTTTTTTTAGGACTTAAAAAAACTGAGTTTGCCGGGAACAAACATATACAAAAAAAAATTCTTAAGAATGTATTTAAGGCAGAAGGATACTCCTCCAAAATGTAAGGTCTGAGATGCAAGAAGCAATTAAGGCAAACAAAAACAAAATCCACTGCTATTCCAACTACTAGTGAAACTATAGGACAGAGTAGAGCTGCCCGGTAGGGTTTCCAAGGCTGTAAATCTTTATGGAAGCAGACTGCCACATCTTCCTCCCATAGAGTGGCCGGTTCAGTTCAAACAGTTGACCTTTTGGTTAGCTTTAACCACGGCACCAGCAGGGCTCCTATTAATGCAAGGAAAGTACTAAATACGTGGGCATGTCTAAACAAATATTAACTGTAAAACATAAAATATCAAAGGTTCAAAATATAAAAATAAAGGTGAAATATGTGATAACGATAGCATATATATCAGAGACAACTGCAAATGGAATTAAGGTGTGGTGGCACAGTGGTTAAGAGCTTGACTGCTAACCAAAAGGTTGGCAGTTTGAACCTACCAGCCACTTCTTGGAAATACTATGGGGCAGTTCTACTCTGTCGTATAGCGTCACTGTGAGTTGGAATCGACTCCACAGCAATCGATTTTGTTGTTGTTGCTTTTGGTTTTCGGTACCAATCTTTTAGGAGGCCTGGTGGCACAGAGGTTAAGCGCTTGGCTGCTAAATGAAAGGTTGGTGGTTCAAACCCACCAGCCGCTCCACGAGAGAAAGATGTGACCGTCTGCTTCTGTAAATTAAGCCTTGGAAACCATATGGGGCAATTTTACTCTGTCCTGTAGGGCTGCTATGAGTCGGAATCGACTTGATGGCAATGGGTTTTGTTTTTGTTTTTCAGCGATCTTGTATTGCTTAAGAGGACATGAAGAAATTGATAACCTTTAAATTTTAAGAGGCTAATTATGCATTTTCTTATGATAAACATAACTATTTTAAACAAAAAGTAGAAACAAAATGTATAACTTCCAAATTAGCAGAAGGAAAAAATAAGAAAAAAATAGCCAAACAATTCAGAAGAATATAAATATATGTGTGTATATATATTTATATATATATGAAAGAGAAATATAGTTTAGCAGGGATATATAGAAAGCACAAAATAGAATAGTCAAAATAAATTCAAAATATTAATAAATGAATGTTATTCTGTATAAATGGACAGAATGCTGCAGTTAAAAGTAAAAAACAAAATGACAGATTGAATTTAAAAATCCAAGTACGTGCATGTATTAGTTATCAATTGCTACATAATAAATTACTCAAAGACTTAATAGATGAAAACAATGAACATTTACTTCACAGCCAACATTTATTGCTTCACAGTTTCTGCGGGTTGGAAATCTGGGTGTGGCTTATTGGTGGTTCAGGCTCAGGTTTTTCCAGGGCTACAGTCAATTTAAGGCTCAATGGGGAAAGAATCCCCTTCTAAGCTCACTCATTGGCCATTGGAAAGCCTCAGAAGATCTTCCAGGCCCACTCACGTGAACTTTTCCACATGGCAGCTAGCTTCCCTCAGTGTAAACAATCCAGGAGAGAACACTTAAGACATAAGCTACAGTCTTTTTATAACCTAATAACTTCTGCCACATTCTATTCATTAAGAGAGTCAATACGGCAGAGATTACATAAGGGTGTGAATATCAGAAAGCAGGGGTCATTGAGGGCCATTTTAGAGGCTGCCTATCAAAATGCATCTTGACTAGCACAGACCTCCATCAATAAGTTTCTGCTTGTCCAGAAGGGACATCCCTGACCATCAGTGTGAAAGGAGGCTTATAAAGGCACAGGATAAACAGGACTTATCAATTTTAACTCATTAGTAAATAATTTAAAACATTAATTTTATATGAAAACAAATGCAAATATATCATGGAGTAGAATGCAAAACTTAACATGAATTTTTAAGTTAAAGTTGAAGACTTCAAAGAGATTTTTTGCTTTTAATAGGCTGTTATGGCAAGCTCCAGAATCTCAAGGGTATGTACTTGATCCTCTCATTAGGGGCTTTTTAGTGAAAAGTTTTAAGAAATACTCTGTGGGAAACAGAATCTAACTGAGAATGGCATGAATGGTCATATTTGTTTAAAATGTTATTTACCCCTAAGGAAATACACACAGTTATAATAACAAAAATATGGTCATGAATTTTTCTTTCTTTTACTTACTCTAGACTGGAAATGTATTAATCTTCACCAGTGGTAATGTTGATTTAGGAAGACTATCAGCAAGTGAGACACTATAGTCTAAATCAGGAAATAAAAATCTCTTAAATCTATATTACTGCTGTATACTGACCTGCCTTAGAGTATTTCTTGACATTGTTATTCTGTCTTCCCAGCACCAAAACAATCAGTTCACCTGGAGACATGAGTGATTTGGAAGACTTCATACAAAACCCATCAGCAGACTAAATTTCTCTCTTTTCAGACAGAAATTCTGGCAACTTGTCAAAATAGCTGCAAAATGCCCCTTGCAAAATGGAGAAATAGGTTGTGTGCTGTAGTTAGCTTTCTGGGGAGAAAACATAAGATTAAAACCAGACAGCTGCTAAATGCAATGTGGTATCTTGAATTGGATCTTGCATCAGAAAAAGGACATGAGTGGAAAAACTGGTGAAATCCCAATACAGCCTGGAGTTTGGTCCAATAACACTATACCAATGTTGGTTTCTCAGTTTTGACAAATGTACCATGGTGTAATATAAGATGTTAACATTAGCAGACATTGGGTGAGGAATATATGGGAACTCTCTGTACTATCTTTGTAACTTTTCTGTAAATCCAAAAATATTCCAAAATTAAAAGTTTATTTAAAATATTTTAAAACCATCAACTTCAACATTATGAAAACAGAAATACTTGTGGATTTTGTGCCAAGTCACCAAAGAATCCTTAAAACTGTTGTAAAGCATTCTTAGAGTTGCAAAAACTTTCACCTTGTTGCTTGGACTAAATTTTCTGAATGCCTCGTTATATCATCTTATTGAAAGCTCAGATTGCTCATCAATAAAATGGGGATAATATTATATACCTTACAGGGTTATTACAAGGATTAAAAAAATACTGTTACCACTTGGTGGTACATTTATGGACATACAATAAGTACAGTAAATGGTAATTGTTATTTATGGTGTTTTTATTATTTCAGAATATTTAAAAATATTTACTGATTTGCTTTTTCCTGAAATTTATTGTCATCTTGTGACCTATTAATCATTTGCTCATTTGGACTATGTCATCCATTGCTTTAGGAAAGGAAGGTTTGTAAACTTAGGGAAAGGTAGTTTTGAGTCTCAAACTCTAGAAGCCCTGTGAAATGTGGAGCTAAGGAAACACAAGAAGACTCAGAACTCTGCATCCCACCATCGATATTAGTGTCTTGGTGCAAGAAGAAAGGAAGTTTAAAAAATGATAGACTGAATGAAATTAGGGTTATTTACAAGGGAAATTTTTATTCTGTCTCCTGGACTCAGTCCAAGTGGGACAGGGCTACAGAAATCTCATACAGAGATGGAAGGATCCATATGCAGAGAGGACCTACAATTCATCTCCTGAGTATAGTCCAGGAACAGTGTGCCTAGGCTGAGGGATCTAACACAGCTTACATGTTCCCAGATGCCCCACTGTGGGCAGATTGAGTAGGGAGACTCCTGTGTGTCCAATAAAAAGCAAACAAACCAAACCTGTTGCTGTTGAGTTGATTGTGACTCATAGCAACCCTATAGAATAGAGTAGAACTGCTTCATAGGGTTTTCAAAGCTGTAAATCTTTACGGAAGCAGACTGCCACATCTTTCTCCCATGGAGCAGCTGGTGGGTTCAACCTGCCAACATTTCGGTTAGCAGCCGAGCACTTTAACCACTGTGCCAGCAGGGCTCCCTGTGTATCCAATAATGGTATGGAAATAGATAAGGGCCAGAGATAGTCTCATTGAGTTTTTAGATGGTCCAGAAGTGGCAGAAAGATCCTGTGATCTCAAGAGAAGAATTGAAGCTTGATTGAAAGAAGGATGAATATCAACAGAGCTTTGAAGTTGAGACCAAGGGACTACTTATAACAGAACATCACGGATTAACAACTGGAAACCAGATGGGAACAATAATGTGTCAGTGAATGCCAGCATGGAGTAATGGCAGCCTGAACTTGATGCCATCCCCACCCCACCTACACCTCATTGCCTTGTCACTACGGATAGCTTAGACACAACCATAGGAAAAGAGTTTGGGAAGACCTCAAATTGCCTTGTAGGTATTAGGATTTGAAATATAAATTTAGTTTAAATGTAGAGAAATAAAATAAAGACATCATGTTCCCAAATAACAATGTTGAAACAAACACAGGGTAGACATTCCATTACAAATGGGAGAAATCGTGGGTACCATGCAACTCCAAAACCCATCATGGTTAAACCACTGTCATTATCACCATTACCACAAAAGTCATCATCATTATCATCATCATAAAAGATTAAGTAGCAAATCAGGAGTCCATATATCCAGAGAGTAAAAACCAGGCAAGAAGAGATGAGGATATATGGTATAAAATGAATGGTATGAAAACTCATTTTGTATTATATCTGGTGCATGTTGCAGTGGGAGTGGAGGCCAAGGGAAGATGACTAGCTTGCTCTTGGTCAGAGGGCAAGTGCTGGACAAGGACACTGCAGAGACTGATCCTGCACATATAGGCATGGCTTTCATGCTCTGCTTTCTAATCTACCTTTTTGTTATCCCTTCTCCAGTAATTGCCTGTTCATTGACTTTTTCTATAATTATTTCTTTTTTCAATTTGTTCATCAGCTTTTCTGATTGCCAAACAATGTGCTTTAAATTTGGCAAGCTAACTAACTCTGTGATGAATGATTATAGATGCACATATTTATTTTCTTTCTTAACAAACATTTTTGAAAGCTGATTTATCCACAACTTCCTGTTTGAACAATGCAATCATTTAAATGGATTTAGGAAAGGGCCTACTCTAGAATAATCTTTAGTTAAGGATACATTTGGGACTTAATAACTTTGTGAAAATTAATCTGTGATTCATCTTGAAAGTATTCTGAAAAACATCTGCTCTTGTCTTCATGACTATGAAATTATGCTTCTCTCCGATTAACTTTGGATAAGACTATCATGTTTTGTTAAATTCTTGTAACACTCCTGCAAAATAGATGGTGTTAGATTCATTCTCAAAATGAGGAAATGGACGATACGAAAAGCAACTGTGCCCGTAGAAAATTTAGAGAAGACTAGACAAGAAACTTATCATAGTAGTCACCTCTGAGTAGTGGGAATAGTGAGAGGTGGCATGGAGATCATATTACTTCCCTTTTCTACTGCTGGAATTTTCTTTTTACTAAAAAAAAAAAAAAACTGCCACAGAGTCGATTCCAACTCACAGCAACCTTGTAGGACAGATAGAACTGCTCCATAGGGTTTCCAAGGCTGTAAATCTTCACCGACGTGGAAACAGACTGCCACATCTTTCTCCTTCAGAGCAGCTGGTGAGTTCGAACAGCCAACATTTAAGTTAGGAGCCAACTGCTTTAACCACTGTGCCACCAGGGCTCCTTGTTTTTACTAATAGCACATATTAATTTAATAATTTTTAAAATTGCATAAAATAAAATAATGATTGTGATGGCCTTGCTCCTTATTTGATTTGTATGCAATGGAATAATTTCTGGCTGTCTTCACCTCCCGAAATATTTCCTGGTTTCTGTCAGTTGAATATTCAGTTCTATCAATATGCCTTTGAACCTGTTTGATTTTCCACTGCTGGAATAGTCATCCAATATAGCATATTTTTCAAGAATTATTCAGTCAAAAGTATTTATCAAATATCTGTTATGTGCTCAGCATTGTACTATACATTCAGGGAGGTATGGAATACTGGTAGAGGTAATAATAATAAAACCCATTGCTGTCAAGTCTATTCCGACTCATAGTGACGCTAGAGGACAGAGTAGAACTGCCCAATAGGGCTTTCAAGCAGTGGCTGGTGGATTCCAACTGCTGTCCTTTTGGTTAGCGGTTGAGCTCTTAACCACTGTGCTACTAGGGCTCCAATAATAAAAATAGTAATATATAATATTTATTGAGCGCCTATTATATGCCAAAGTGTTTTAAGAGTCATTTCCCACAAAAACTCAATGACGTATACTTTATAATCTCCATTTTATAGATAACAAAATTAACTTTTAGAGAAATTAATTGTCCAAGGCCAAACAGCTAGTACGTGACAGGGCCAGGATTTAAATCCAGCATGCCTGACTCCAGAGTCCAGGTTCTTAACATCTTAGGTGGCTCTGTGAGGGGTTTTATAGCTGGGAGACAAGTCTTACACACACACACGTACACACACACCAACTAAAAACCATTCAAAATAATATTGGGTAAAGGCCATAGTTTATGCCTAGCACAAGGTCTGTCACATCAAATATACACAGTTTAGGATTGTGGAATAGACTAAATAAATAAAGGCAAAAGAGCATGGAGCAATGCCTCAGTGCTACAGGAATTCAGGGAGATCAATGAGGGGTCGTGTAGTTAAGGGATGCCTTGTGAAGGAGTTGGGCCTTTACGCTGGGTGTGGGCAAGGTTTAGATAAGGAAGCCAGAAAGGGCACAAGCAAAGGACAACAGTGAGCTGCGGATGTTTCTCCCACAGAAAGGAGATGGTTTGGCTTGAGCAGTGGATACAAATTGAGGAATGATAAGAAATAACTTAGGGAGGATAGGGGAAGTTGTCATGAGACTAATGCCGTGGAAGCTTGGCTCAGCAGTCCAGATTTAATGTGGTATGAAAGTAGCAGTGATGTTAACGATGATAATAACAATACATAAACTTTACAGTTGGCTCTGCACTTTCAGAGACATTATCTCACTTAATGTATGTGTTTGTGGAATATTAATCTGGCATAAAATGGATTGGAGATAGGATCCAGTGAGGCCGTATTATTATTATTAGCCAGAAGTGCAATGAGGAGAGTCTGAACTGGGGTCAGGATAATAAAGGGGAAATGGAGGATATGCTATCTACTGAATGTTACTAAGTGCCAGACACTTCATATATGCTCTCTTAATGTTCAAAACAATTACATGTTATTTATATTTATAATATTCTGGTATGAACTCAAGGCCTGATTCAAACACTTACTAATTATATGACATCGTATATGTTATTTAAACTTTCTCTACCTTGTTTTTGGAACAAAATACTTGTTGAGCACTTACCGTATGCCAGGCATTGTGCTAGGTCTGGGGGTAGAATGATGAACTAAACAGACATGTTTCCTGCACTTATAAATCGCACAGTCTACAAGGGAAGTTGACATTACTATGTAAGTGTATTAGTTTCCTATTGCTGCCTTAACAAATTTAGCAGCTTAAAATTACACATCTTACTTATCTAGTGCTGCTATAACAGATATATCACAAGTCAGTGGCTTTAACAAACAGAAATTTATTTTCTCACATTTAGGTGGCTAGAAGTCTGCATTCAGGGCGCCGACACTAAGGCAATGGGCTTTCTCTCTCTGTAGGCTCTGGGTGAAGGTCTTTGTCTCTTTTCAGCTCCTGTTCCTTGGCTCCTTGGTGATCTTCATGTGGCATGGCATCTATCTTCCCCCATCTTTGCTTAATCTGCTCCTTTTATATCTCAAAAAAGATTAACACCCTACACTAATACTGCCTTATTAACATAACAAAGAAAACCTATTCCCAAATAGGGTTTTAACCACAGGTTAAAATTTACAACTCAGATTTTTGGGGAACACAGTTCAAACCATAACACTACACCAGTTTATTATCTCACAGTTTTGTGGATCAGAAGTCCAGACTGGCTCAGCTGCTTTCTTTGCTCCTGGTTTCACAAGGCCAAAATCTAAGTATTGGCCAGCTGGCCTCTTAATGGGAAGCTTTGGGAAGAATCTGCTCTCAAGCTCTTTCAGGCTGTTGGCAAAATCCAGTTTCTTGTGGTTGTAGGACTGAGGTCCTTATTTCCTTGTTGGCTGTCAGCTAGGGGCTTCCCTTAGCTCCTAGAGGCCTCTCTCTGGCCCTAACATGCAGGCCCCTGCATCTCGGAGCCAGTAACCTCATGTCAAATCTTTCTCACACTTGGAATCTCTGATTTCCCCTTGGTCCACATCTCTCTGATTTCCTTCTGTGCTTCCAGCTGGCGGCAGTTCTGTTCTAAGGGTTCATGTGGATTATATTGGATCCACTGGGTAATCCAGGCTACTCTGTAGCTTAAGGTCTGTAACCTTAATTTCAGGAGCCCTGGTAGGGTCCCTATGAGTCGGAATCAACTCCATGGCAACAGGTTTTTGGTTTTGGTGGCTCAGTGATTAAGTGCTTAGCTGCCAATCAGAAGGTCAGTGATTTGAACTCACCAGCCATTCACTGGGAGAAAGATGTGGCAGTCTGCTTCCTTAAAGATTACAGCCTTGGAAACCCTATGGGGCAGTTCTACTCTGTCCTGTAGGTTTGCTATGAGTTGGAAGTGACTCAATGGCAATGAGTTGTTTTTTTTCTGGGGGGGGGGTGTGTACAAATGAGTTAGTGCATTTGTCTACTAACCAGAGGGTTAGCATCTGGGAGGCACCTGGGAAGAATGGCCTGGCAATCTACTTCTGAAAAATCAGCCATTGAAAACCCTGTGGAGCACAGTTCTGCTCTGAAACACACGGGATCATCATGAGTTGGAATTAACTCAATGGCGATTGATTCTGGTAACCTTAATTACATCTTCAAAGTCCCTTTGCCAGGTAGCATAATATATCCACAAGTTTCAGAGATTAGGGTATGGACATCTTTGGGGGTCAATATTAAGGCTACCATAGCCTCCAAAATATATCTCAAATATATTCAATTCTTTTTATCTCCACTGCCCAAATAAGTTTTTCATTTGGACTGTTACTATTAACCAAATCAGTCTTTCATTTGGACTGTTACTATGGACTTCTAACCAATTTCCTTGCTTTTGTTACCCTTTCCAACTCCTTTCCACACAGCGGCCAGGGTGATCCTTCAATTTTCTTTTTTTTGTAATTTATTTTATTTTGTTGTTTTTGAGACTATACATAGCAAAATGTATAACAATTAACAGTTTCTACATATACAATTCAGTGACATAGATTACATTCTTTGAGTTGGGCAACCATTCTTACCCTCCTTTTCTGATTTGTTCCTCCTGCATTAACATAAACTCACTGTCCCCTAAGTTTCATATCTAATCTTTTAAGTTGCTGTTGTCAATTTTACCCCATATAGATAGTTCTTAAAAGAGCATAATGCTCAAAGCAGACATTCTTTACTAGTTAAGCTAAACTATTGTTTGGTTTTAAGAAGACTTCAGGAGATATTTTTGGTTTAAGGTTTAAAGATAATCTCAGGGCAATATTTTCAGAGGTTCACCCAGCCTCCATGGCTCCAGAAAAATTGGATTCCATGAGATTTGAAATTCTGTTCTGCATTTTCCCCGTTTTGATCAGGGTTCTTCTATAGAATCTTTGATGAAAACGTTCAGTAATGGTAGCTGAGCATTCCTGGTCTCATGGCAAAAGGAGGCAGTTTTTCATGGAAACAATTAGCCTCGCATTCCGTTTCCTCCTCCTATTCCTGACTCTCCTTCTTCCTCTGTTGCTCCAGGTGAATAGAGACTAATTGTCATGCCTTGAATGGCTGCTTGCAAGCTTTTAAGACTCTAGACACTATGCAGTGAACTAGGACGTAGAACAGAAGCACTAAACACATTATTAGGCCCATTAACTGGGATATACCATGAAACCATGACCTTAAACCTCCAAACTAAGGAACCAAATCTCACGCGATGTTTGATTGTACCTAAGCAGCCTCAGCAGCTACTCTTCTTTTTTTGTCACTATAAATCTATCTATCACACAACTTTTGCCAATTCAAATTTTTATAGGTATACAACTTACTGACAGCAATTACATTAATAGACTGTGCAACCCTACCCTTAATCAATGCAATTTTTCCATCACCATAAACCAAAAGTTAGTACTCCATAAGCAATAACTTCCCCCTCCCCCTCTCCCTCCCACCCCTGGTAACCACTAAGAAACATTGATCTCCATACATTTGCCTGTTCTTGGCTTTTTATACAAATGAGGTGATATAATATTTGTCCTTTTGTAATTGACTTATTTCACTCAGCATAATGTCTTCCAGCTCCATTCACATTATAGCATGTATCAGGACTTAATTTCTCTTATTGGCTGAGTAGTATTCCATTGTATGTATATATCACATTGTCTATCCATTCATCCATTTACAGGCATTTGGTTGTTTTGACCTTTTGACTATTGTGAATAGTGCTGCAATGAACATTGGTGTACAAATCTCTGTTTGACGCTTTGCTTTCAAGTCTTTTGGGTATATACCTAGGAGTGGAATTGCTGGATCATATGGTAGTTCTATTTTCAGTTTTTTGAGGAACTTTCACAGTGTTTTCCACAATGGCTATAACATTTTGCATTCCCACCAGCAACGGATAAGGGTAAAAATTTTCCCACATCCTTGCCAACATCTGTTATTATTACTATTTTTTTAATCTCAGCCATTTTATTTACTTAAGTCATACTATGCTGTAGTTTCCTTTGTAATTACATTTAAATTCCTCATTCTGACCACAAGGCCTTGTGGGGTCTGATGTCCTTTATCTTCTCAGGGCTTTCTTTGCCTCACTTTACCTTTTCTCACCAGGCTGCAATCACAATAACCTATTTGTAGTTCCTCAGATACACCAATATTTTCCACATTTCCCAGAATTCTCTGCCTCAGGTGCTTTCCCTACTGCCTGCTGGCCTCCTCACAACCTGTCTTAGCTGACTCCTTTTCTTCTTTCAGTTCTGACCTTGCAGAGCTCTTTGTCAACAACTCATTGGAAAATTGTTTCCCACAGGTTTTTTATAGCACCTTTTTATCCCTCCATAGTTAAGTATTAATTTGTAATTATAATAAACAAGATTTACATAGCACTTATTATATACTAGGCATTGTCCTGAGAACTTAAAATATAGTAACTCCTTTAATTTTCCTCAGAATCCTATGAGGCATTATTTTTTACCTCCATTTTATAGGTGAAGAAACTGAAGCCCAGAGACATTAAGTAATTTGCCCAAGATGAAAGACAATTAAGTGGAACAACCCAAGCAAACTAGCTTCAGAGTCTGTGTTCTGAATCACTATGTAACAGTGCTACTATCTGTGCCTAATGAGTTTCATATGTGCTTGCTCACTGTGGTATGCAAAATACAGTCCTCCCAAAGATGTTCATGCCAAGCCCATACCAAACTCATTGCCGCTGAGCCGATTCTGACTCATAGTGACCCTATAGGAGAGAGTAGAACTGCCCCACAGGGTTTCCAAGGAGCGGCTGGTGGATTTGAACTGCCGACCTTCTGGTTAGCAGCCAAACACTTAACCACTGCACCACCAGGGCTCCTAATATGTTTCATCACCCGCAAAATGGACTTTGCAGATGAAATTAAGTTTATTATTCAGCTGACTTGAGGAAGTGTAGCCTAGATTATCCAGCCAAGATTATTTAAAGCAGAGAACTGTCTCCAGCTGGAAGCAGAAGAGGAAGTCAGAGGAATGCTTCAGATGGGGAAGTCTGAGATTCCTAGCATAATGAGGGACTTGATACTGAAGGTGGTCACGCAGAAGGTAAGAGAAGGAAAGCTGGCAGTCTGTAGGAGCAAAGCCCAGCTCCCACCTGACAGCAACGACACTTGGGACCTCAGTCCTGTAACTGCAAGGAATTGAATTCGGCCAATAATCTTAAGGAGCTTGGAAAAGGATTCATTCTCAGAGCCTTCAAAAAAGTAAAGCACTCTGGTTTTGGCCTTGTGAGACTAAGATGAGAATGACCTGAGGCACACTGTATCCAGACTTGTGACCTACAGAGCTGTGAGATAAATAATGGGTGTTGTTTTAGGCTGCAAAATTTGACGAAATTTCTTATGTCAGCCAGAGAAACCTAATAGAAAGGTTAACCAAATAGGGCTTGGCTATTGGAAGTGGGAGAGGTGAAAACATGAGGGGGTGGTATCAATAACAACTCAAGGGCTAGGATTAAGAAACTGGGTGGATGATGTCATCATTTATTGAGCTGAGGAAGTCTGAGAGACAATCAGTCGAAAGAAGGTATTAGAGCTCAAGTGGTCATGTTTTAATATATTAGGTGTGAAATATATCAAATAGGTGGTTGGATATATGATTTGGGGGTCAGAAGGAAGATCTTGGGTTTGGAACAAGCTGGGAAGTCATTGACACATAGTATCATTTTTCTTCATCTGTAAAACTGGCATTAATAATACCAGGTATGGTAAAGAATTCTTATGAGAAGCAAATAGTATAATATATATATAAAATACCAGAACAGTGTCTGGAACTGGGTAAGTTCTTAATAAATGTTTGGTATTATACACTATGATTTCAAATTTACTTATGAGAAAACATTAGCCAGTGTTTCTTCTATAATGCAGATTGGTCCTGACAAGTGTTTAAATCCTTCACTGGCTTTCCATGGCTCTTAGAATAAAGTACCAGGACTTCCTTACACAACTTGCTCCGTTCTTGAATACCAGGCATTCACCTCTCTCTGCAGTTTTATCTGTTCTCTTTCCCTGACTCCCACCTTTTGGATGCAGCCACACTACCCGTTTCTCTTTTGTGCTTTCTCACCTCTGGGCCTTTGTACTACTTAGAATTCCCTCTGCCTGGAAGCCTTTGCACCATCTTTTTTTTTTTCCTGAGAATTTTCCTTTCACCTACTTAAGGTTTCCATTTCTATATCAGATGTCAGCACCTCATTTAGTAGGTGTGTCATTGTGTAAATTACTTAATTTCTGTACTTGAAATTCCTCATCTGTAAAATGGGGGTAATGGAATTCTCTTCACAAGGATACTGTGCAGAATAATAGAGTTAAGTTGTATAAAATGCTTATAATAGTGAGTGGCCATTACAAGAACTCAATAAATAGTAGTCATTACTATTCTTATTATCATTCTCTTTTAGCAAGATTTTCTCCATCAACCCACCCCCAAACTCAATACTGAGCTTGGAATGTTTCTTATATCTTCCACAGCACCCTACATATTCCCCATCTTAGCATATACACCTTGTTTAAATTCTTACAGGCTTGTCTCTGAGCTCCATAAAGGTTTATCTGTATTTTTATAACTAGCATAATGTAGGAACCTAATATATTGCTCTTGAATGAGTGAATGAAATTCTTCTACCAGCAGAGGTATCAAGCTCGATCTGGAATCTGCTCTGGCAGGCACCACTGGGTGCTCTGGAATGCCCGTGTGAGCTTCTAGACTAGTATCAGTCATCAGCGTTGAGCAAAAGATTAGAGAGATGCAGCAATGATGGTATAACTGAAGAAGTGGCCAAATTAAACCAATATTTACTGAGGTTCAAATTGGTGCTAGCCAATCTTATCACTCAATCTTTAGAACAGCTAAATGAGTCGGGCGTAATTTTCTACATCTTACAGATGTGATAACTGAGGACAAATTAAGTTAACATTTTTGCTCAAGGTCACACTGACAATCATAGTATTTACCTTAAAATTAATTTTTGACTAAAGCTTTTATACTTTCCATCCTACCAGATTGAATAGTCACCCCCACCACCACACACAGGAGAAAGCAGTCATGACAGTATGAAATATTCAGGTATATATACAATGATATTTGAAGATCTTCTTGAAATCTAGGATTACAAATAAATAGTTTTTTTGCCATCTTGTGAATTGATCTTTCTGCAAATTACCTGCACTTAAGCAATCAGAGTTTGGCACTTTCTAAGTCCTGGGTAAATATTTGGTAAATATTTCATGCATGAATGTTGCTGAATACCTTTGATACATGTCCAGCACTTCCCAGTGAATCAAATATGGGAAGAAATGTTTATGTTCTTTATTACACAACAGCCAGACTCAGGAATCAATAGCTACTTAGTAACAGAAATCATCCCTCATTTATGAGTTTGAATCCATGAAATATTTTTCTTTGACTGGTAATGATTTGGTTCTGTGAGATCTGACTACTTTTGGAGAGCCTATGTACCTAAGGGTATATATCATCACCCATCTGTTAGTTGTTATACTGTTGAGGCTTTCATGATGCTATGATGCTGGAAGCTATGCCATCATTTTTTAAAATACCAGCAGGGTCACCCATGGTGGACAGGCTCCAGTTGAGCTTCTAGTCTGAGACAGACTGAAAAGAAAGACCTGGTAATCTACTTCCAAAAATTAGCCAATGAAAACCGTATAAAGCAGAACAGAATGTTGTCTGACTCACTTGCTTTGGACACATCATCAGGAGAGGTCAGTCGATGGAGGAGTACATCATGTTTCCTGAAGTAGAGGGCCAATGAGTTGTGTGGGAGACCCTCCAGTGAGAAGAATTGGCCCAAGGGCCATAACTATGGACTCGAATATGCCAGCAATTGTGAGGATGATGCGGGACTTGGCAAAGTGTTGTTCTGTTGTACACAAGGTTGCCATGAGTTGGAGTTGACTCAATGGCAGCTACGTATTTATCTTTCTATACTTAAGAGGCATTACAACCCAGGAAATCTTGATATTCTTGCTGCCTTTTTCAAGGAAAAGCATCCTGGCTTGTACAAACCTTTTCTGGAATGAAGAAAATGCCAATGATGTGGGTGATTCTGAACCTGATGATGGGCACTCGTTGTTTCATACTTCTGTTTTAGTTCAAATCCTAAACTATGGAAACAACATATGACATCCTAAAATAGTTCTGCCAGCTCATCCTCTGTTACCTTTAAAAATAGCTAACATTTACTGAGTGCTTACTATGTGCTGGCACTGTGTTAAACCCATTACTGTCATCATCTTACTTAATCTTCGTAACAATTCTTTGTGGTGAATTTGAATACCTTTTCCATTTTACAGGTAACTTGTTCAAACTCCCCTAGACAATAAGAGGCATAGTGGAGAGTCTAACCCAGCTGTTTCATTTCAAAGTCTGTGTTCCGAACCACTATGCTATGTTGTGTTGTAAAGTGTGGCACTATCCCTGGGATACTGGAGAGATGCTTCTCCATGAAGCCTAGAATCCTTTTTCAGGTGACGGAATCATCTTATCCTAGTATCCTAGTCAACCAGTCTAGCTAAAGATTGTCTATGACCTTTATGAATATTTCCCAATTTGGCTGTTTGTCTGAAGACCACACCTCCCAGAGACCTGAAGCAGTCTTGGATTTCAAATATTTTGTGCCTATTTCTCAGAATATATAACCTGATTTGGGCATGAAAAAATTCATTATGTATAGGTGAACAAATCTAGAAACTTTTGGAAACCCTGGTGGCGTAGCTGTTAAGAGCTATGGCTGCTAACCAAAAGGTCGGCAGTATGAATTCACGAGGTGCTCCTTGGAAACCCTGGGGGGCAGTTCTACTCTGTCTATAGGATGACTATGAGTTGGGATCAGCTTGATGGCAACAGGTTTGGTATTCTTGGTTTGGAGATAAAAGGAGATGATAACTGAACAGGATGTGAGGGCAACAAGTGCAAACCAGGATGTATACTCACACACTTATAACCTATAAGTTATAACCTATAACTTTCTATTAGGGGACATTTGGAGAATGAATGATTAGTAATTCTCTATTCTCTGAGATTCAATTAACTGTGTGGTTATTTTTTACTTCTTTGCCATCATTTCTTCTTTCTCTTTTGTTATTTGAAACATTTTGTCACAGGAAGGGAGGAGTATAAGGTCCAGAGGCTGAAGTATCTATCAACTATCTTTTTATAACCCAACATCTTTTTGTTGTCCCATTAAAACGGATTTGAGAATTGTCATGGATGAATGAAGAAAAACATGGTCAGGGAGGCTATTCAAAGAAAGATAAAGGAATTTCATCAGCTTTCTAGACCAGAGTAAATAACGTGAAGGGAGAAGATGACATACCATCCCCATTCTCCTTACATAGGAAACATGCAATGATGTCGCCAAAGGAAACATATTCACAGAGGACAATGCCACTTCCAAAGTGAAATCATCTAGGCCTAGAATTTTCTTTTTGGAAAAGTTTTTGATAATAACGTTAGATGGTGTTTTTAAAAAATTTTCAATTGCTTAATTAATATAGGGAGCTTGTGGAGCCCTGGTGGCATAGTGGTTAAGAGCTCAGCTGCTAACCAAAAGGTCAGCAGTTCAAATCTACCAGCTTCTCCTTGGAAACACTATGGGGCAGTTATACTCTGTCATATAAGGTCGCTATGAGTCAGAACCGACTAGACAGCACCTAACAACAACAACAATAACAACAACATTCAGCTTATAGGGAGCCCTAGTGGTATGGTGGTTAAGCGCGCAGCTGCTAACTGAAAGGTCGGCAGTTCAAACCTACCAGCTGTCCATGGGAGAAAGATTTGACAGTCTGCTTCCTTAAAGATTACAGCCTTGGAAACCCTATAGGGCAGTTCTGCTCTGACGCGTAGGGTCACCTAGAGTTCAGACCAGAGTAAATGAAATGAAGGGAGAAGATGGAAGCCTTAGTGAAGGTCAAGAATATCCCCAGGGAAGAGACATGATGCATCATTAAGCTGTGTGAAGGAGAGAAAAAAGAGAAGAAAAAACAAATTTTAAGTTGCATGTACTAAATTTGCAAGGGAGGCAGGGCACAGGACCAACCAAATCAAACCAAACCTGTTGCCGTTGAGTCAATTCCAACTCATAGCAACCCTATAAGACAGAGTAGAGATGCTCCATAGAGTTTCCAAGGAGTAGCTGGTGGATTTGAACTGCCGACCTTTTGCTTAGCAGATGTAGTTCTTAACCACTGCCCTCAAGAGTCCAAGTGAAATTATGCAAATAAGCTTCTTTGCCACCCTCATTTGATGGCACTCAAAGCCCACAGGAGCCCCTTGTGTAGTTGGAGAGGAGCCTCCACTCTTATTGAACAACTCAGAGTATAACTTCTGATTGGTATCTGGAAAATTACCTTGTGCCATAAACACTATTAAAAAGAGTTAAAACATGCACACACACACACACACACACACACACACACACACTCACAAAAACCAGTTGCTGTCTAGTTAATTCCAACTCATGGCGACCCCATGTGTGTCAGAGTAGAACTGTGCTCCGTAGGATTTTCCGTGGTAGATTTTTTGGAAGTAAATCACCAGGTCTTTCTTCCCAGGCTCCTCTGGGTGGATTCAAACTGCCAACCTTTCCGTTAGTAGCCAAGCACTTAACCATTTGTGCCACCCAGTGGCCCATCCAGACACTATAATGAACTCTGAACTGCACAAATACGGTACTCTCTAATGGTCCCTTGACCAAAATTATCTTGTTCTTCAATTTCTATGTTACATATTTTATATTTTACCTTCATGTCAACCTGACTCTCTTTGAAACAATGCTACCTCATTGTACACAAATCCTCCACACTGACCAAACTAGTTTCACCTGATTAACCCCTCCACCAACAATCCCCTACCTTATGAAAAACGCTTTACATAAAAGATTTGTCTCAATGGGAAGTGCAGATTTAGCCAGGTTGTTGGTCTTTGCAGCCATGGAAACTAGCTGTAGGGGGACCATTGATTGAAATAGGTAGTGGAGACTCTAGCTAGGGACTCCATCAACTCAGTTTCTTCCCATGAGATTCAGATACATTTTATTATTTTTTCATATTCTAGATTCTTTCTTTAGGCAGCTCATTGGGCCCCATGTTGATGCCCATATGCCTTGTAGGCAGCTGTATCCATTTTTGTCTACCTCTTCAAACCCCATACTTGTTAGAAGAGAGGGAAACATCTTTAGATGGAAGCCTAGACCACATATGTTCTAAACTGCCACAACTATAGCTCCTGTCCTTGTATATAGATATTTAGCTTACACTGCCTAGTCTCTAGGTAGAATCACCTTGGTTCCTTTATCTTCAGTTTTCCTTCTTTGGAGTTCGTGATGGGTAGTGAATGTACTATGAGGTTTCTACGCATCTACCCAGATAAGCAGTAACCATGTATCATTGTTGCTGCATAGTTACCTATTAGTGACTTCAGAAGCTGAACATTCACTTGGTCTCTGCTACCTCACCAAGGCAGAAGTGTTGCATCTTCAGATACTTTTGAAAACTTAATTAACTAGCATATGAACCAATAGCTCATGGTGAGGAAGAAGGAGCACTACTCTTGGAGTTAAAAGGCCAGGTTGAAAATAAATCAACAATATCAGGAATGAATATTTAAAAGAATTTAGTAGAAGAAGAGAATACGATAAACAACTTTGTGCTAACAAATTTAACAGCTTAGATTAAATGGGCACATATTTTGAAAGAGACAATTTATAAAAATTGACTCAAAAAGAGACAGAAAAGCTGAATAAACTCATTGCTGTCGAATCAATTCCGACTCATAGTAACCCTACAGGACAGAGTAGAAACTGCCCCATAGAGTTTCCAAGGCTGTAAACTTTACGGAAGCAGACTGCCACATCTTTCTCCCATGGAGCAGCTAGTGGGTTCAACAGCCCATCTTTTGGTGAGAAGCCAAGTGCTTAACCATTGCGCCACCAGGGCTCCATATAAGCTGAATAGCTCTCTATCAATCAACTGAAAATTCAAAAACTCAATCAAATTTATTATCAAAAACTTTCCTCAAAAGAAAATTCTAGGCCCAGGTGATTTCACTTTGGAAGTAGCATTGTGTCTGTGAATATGTTCTCTTGGGGACATCAATGCATGTTTCCTGTGTGAGGAGAATGGGGCTGGTATGATAGGAGATGCAAGAGGAACACAGATGGCTGTAGCAGGACAGGACACACGTACAGGTTTCTTGCATTCCTGGCTAAACAAAATTCCTCATCTTGATACAACTACAAATTTAACCTCAGCAGCTACATATCAGAGGGGAAAAAAAGGGACTCAAAGGAGGGAATGACGGGTTATTTCACTGAGCACCAATAAACACACAACCACATTCTGACCTGGGACAACCACATCTACGTTCCTTACTTTAAGGAATATAGTGTAGACTGGATTAAAAGATCTGAAAGAAGAGGGACCTTGAGATCCTCAAATAGAGGGAAACCATATCCAATTAAATAAAAATCTAAACATCATATACTCTATACATTTAAAGTCTACTCACAGAGTCCTGTTCTATTATAATCATCCCTAACTTTGCTATATTATTTCCACTTTTTTTTCCTTAAAAACAAAAAAAACCAAACCCTTTGCTGTTGAGTCTATTCCAACTCATAGCAATCCTATAGGACAGAGTAGAACTGCCCCATAAGAGTTTGAACTGCTGACCTTTTGGTTAGCAGCTGTAGCACTTTACCATTATGCCACCAGGGTTTCCCTTTTTTTCTTTTCTTACACCTAGTTGTACTTTTAGTCTAACTTTGATCCATCACCTTCCTTCCCCATCCCTTACTGGCAGCCTTCAGGAAACCGTTTTATCATTTGGGGGAATAAATCACCATCTACTTAGTTAGCAAGCCCTTCAGAGAAACAGGGGCAGAAAAGAGTCCAAAAAAACAAGTGAAAGCCTCTTCCAAAGGCTGTTTGCTATTCATTGCTTTGACATTAAGCGTGTCCTTCTATGGTGGTCTGCAGCTTGTCCTTGACCCTTTCTCCCAGTTCCTGGTCTACTGATTTATAATAAGAGAGAAAGCACATCGTCCCTTCTCCTAAAATGTTGGAAGTTGGTATTTATTCTTTGTGCAAGAAAAGAATGGCAATTAAACCTAGTAAGTGAGCCTAATTAACTGACCTTCTCAAAATCATCCCTTTTATAATTTATGATTTTATCTTAATTTGTAATGTGTCACTATTTATCTTCCATTCCAAATCACAAAATATGTTCACATACCTGTATTTTCCATAAGTAAATCCACTCAACAAAAGAATTTAAAATGACAAACACAAAATTTAGAACTTTTTTCCTCATTCTAATGAGTGCCCAATACATGAGAGCATTTTGTAGTCACACAGCTTTGAAGTTTCCTATCTCTCTGGGCTGTCAGGAAGAGCAAGAGAGTTTAATTAACAAAGGCACAAACCCATTAGGCCCATGCCTGAAAACTGAAAAACTTTGGATTGTTTAGAAACAAATTCACTACCAGAATGCCAGCACATAGGAAGAAAAGGAATTCTTGTACATTAATTTAACTCTTTGTTCACATGCTCAGGTATTAATTCCAACAGCAATATGGCCATATTTGTAATGGTCAGATCTTGTTTTATCCACTTAGCATACGAGATCACATCATATTTCTACCAATATTCAAATAAAAATGACCCTGTGCCTCCAGCCCACTCGTAATAAGATGCATATTTTTCCCTCTTTAAGCTCAGAAGATAATTCCAGAATCCCACAAAGGTTTGTTGTTGTTGTTAGGTGCAGTCCAGTCAATTCTGACTCATATGTTACAGAGTAGAACTTCCTTATAGGATTTTCTTGGCTATAATCTTTATGGAAGCAGATCACCAGGTCTTTCTACCACAAAACCGCTGGGTGAGTTTGAACTGCCAACTTTTCGGTTAGCAGCCAAGTACCTAAACATTTGTGCCACCAGGTCTCCTTCACATGGATTTACTCAAGTCCAAAGAGTTACATTGATCCCTCACAGCAAATCAAAGGGCCCTGGTACTCACAACTTTGGCTACACAGAGCATTGCTGCTGAACATTGGTACAGGAGGCCCTGGGTGGCGCAAACAGTTAAAGCACTTGGCTGCTAACTGAAAAAGGAGGTTCATATCCACCCGGAGGTGTCTTGTAAGAAAGACCTGGTGATCTACTTCCAAAAAAGAAACCACTGAAAGCCCAATGGAGCACACCTCTACTCTGACACACTGGGGTAGCCATGAGCAGGAATCAATCAACTCAACGGCAACTGGTTTATACACTGGTGCAAAGCTCCATGTACCAAAGAAGAATTATAGCAACAGGAGCATACTGCCCCCACCAATCTGGCTCTCTTTTCTTGGTGTTGTACCTAGATTGATCATATATTCCAGTTTACCCAGGACAGTCCCAGTGTATGCCTCTTTTCCCAGTTTAATTATTAATAGTTACTTTTCTCCATTCTTCTACTTTCAAACTGCTCTTGATTTGGGCTATAAATTATATGATCATTTTATATAGAATTAGGGGCTCAGGTCTGCTTACTCAGCTCTGAGAAATCCATTCAAAAGCAGATTGGGATCTAGTATTAGAGCTCTTGATGACTATCTTGTCACAGCAGTACCAGTTGCTGTCGGCTCTATTCTGACTCATGACAACTCTATGTGTATCAGAGTAGAACTGTACTCCGTAGGGTTTTCAATGGCTTATTTTTCAGAAGTAGATTGCCAGGCCTTTCTTTCAAGGCACCTCTGGGTAGACTTGAACAGCAAGCCTTTCCATTAGCAGCCAAACATGTTAATCATTTGCACCACCCAGGTATTCCATCTTATCACACAGAGTCATTTCCCCAAGCCCTATCAATGGTATCAGTGTGGCTGCTTCAGAAAGAGTTTCAGCATCAACTGTACATTCTGCGCCTCCCCTTCAACAGTGTAGGTACTGCTGCTGACCCAGATGCCTCACCTCTTCCTTATTGTGAACAGCCTTATTGGGGGCCCTTCGTTGTCCTTTCTTGCCAGCTAGACAGAATGTTTAATAACTGTAACCGACAAAAAGAAATAATCTCTGTTCTGCCATCTTTCCTTCCAGAAACTTCCCTTAAAAAAAAAAAAAAAAAAAGAGGAGTCAAACGAGTAATAGGTAAGTATCCTGGAACTTTGCCTTCAACAGAACTTAAACCCTAGAATCCCACAGAGCCAAAAAACAATCTTGTTATTTCCCCCTGAACAATACGTATTTGCTTTGATTTCTACAGCTGAGGGGGCCTTGTGATATGATGACCTTCTCAAATCAGTCACATTTCTGGTTCAAGGTGGCTCGATCCCAATACCATCAGCAACAGAAACAGCAAACAGCTTTTAAATAGCTGCTCTCTGACCAAAAAAAAAAAAGTTCTCCCTCACTGGGCACTTCATTGTAAATACACACATTCACACACATACACACACTCTTCTACATGAAAATATTTCAAAGTTAGCAGGAGAATTCACTCAACCAGTCGAACAATTTAATTTTTTTGTCTGAAAAGTTACCAAGTGTCATAAAATAAAGCATAACTAAAGTACGAAAATAATGACTCCGCAAAATATTATCAGTTCTGCTGCAGCCTCTTTCCCCAGGGACATCATCCTTCAATAGTTGTTTTTTCCCTAGAAATTGAAAAAAAAGTCTATCTTTTCTCTTTCCCTTTAACACACAGACACACATACACTTAATAAACTTTCCCTCCCCCCATAATTCTGACAATGTTACTTTTCACCATATTTTCCTGCCTCAACGAAATAATTTGCAGTCTCTTTCTGTGTGTTCATGTGTGAGTGCGTGGTAAAGACAGTCAGAAGCCCCTCTTGGGAACTGGTCCTTTTGGTGGGTCTTAGTCTCACTGAGTTTTGCAATCTTTGGATTGCTACTCAAAATATAATTAAGCACAACATTTGTATTTTCTCAATCTCTGCCATCTCCAGAAAGATTGTACCCAAGAGTGACTGAAGAGTTAGCTTTTGGCGATACAACCCAGCACCAACACACACAAGCTAGCACACATACAATGCCTGCATCCTACCCATCAAAATGTGTAGAAGTACTTCTTTGTATTTAATTTTAGGAATTTTAATTTAGTTAGTGGTCACTTTTCTTCCACTCATTTCCCTAAAAGATTCCATTTGGGACCTGGAACATCAAAAGGATTGTCTTCTTCCTTGTCTTATTCACTTCAGTATCTTCTATATTTAGCATATTGCAAGGTAGAATTTTTAAAAAAAACAACTTGTTGCCATTGAGTTGATTCCGACTCACAGCAACACTATAGGACAGAACTGCCGCATAGTGTTGCATGGTAGAATAGGACTCAATAAATAATGGGTTGGACTGATTTTCACATGATAGAAGTTATACCATTTTAAAATGAAAGCAACTCACACATTATCTTTCTCGCAACTCACAGATTCTTTCTTTAAGGAAGCAGATCGCCAGACCTTACTTTCAACAGATGGGTTAGAACTGCCAACCTTTTAGTTCATAGTCCAGTGCTTAATCAGCTGTACCACCCAGGGACCTTTATCTTTCCCACAATTCACAGAGCCTTTATACTACCTAAAGGCAGTGTTGGAATGGCACTAAATGAATGTGAATATTTAAAGATGAACTTTATTGGGTTTGCTGTTGTTTGTTTGGTCTGAATCATCTGGGAAACTTTCTTACCTTACCTTTTTTCTGGTCATACCTGCGTATGAACTCAGGTTGAACCTAAAGGTATTAACAGAAGAGGTAAGAAAAATTGATGCTACCTAACCAAAAATAACTGTTGCCATTAAGTCAATTCCCACTCACAGCGACCCTATAGGACAGGGTAGAACCCATGAGGTTTCCAAGGAACACCTGGTGGATTTGAACTGCTGACCTTTGGTTAGCAGCCAAGCTCTTAACCACTGCACCACCAGGGCTCTGATGTTACCTAGCAGAGACCAAAAACCAAACCAGGTGCCTACAGGAAGCAGATCCCCAGGCCTTTCTTTCGAGGCATCTCTGGGTAGATTCAAACCACTAACCTTTCAGTTAGTAGCTGAGTAAGTAACCGTTTATGTACCCAGAAAATCCCTGGTAGAAAAAGAAAGTGGTTTTCATTTGAAAACTTCTAAAACTCATATGAGATGGGAGTGATGTATCTCTTAAATCCAAAGATTAAACCCTGCCATTTATAGTTCTGCACAGAGCCTGGTTCCTTCTGGGGATTCTTACTCAGCATAGAGCCTGTGTTTTTCTGAGGACTCTTAAACTCAGCACAGAGCCTTGGTCCTTTTGAGGAATCCTGCCACCTGGAATGTTCTTCTGAGCTCTGAAATTCACAGGAGTGCTTCCTAATTATTTCATGGTTTTTTCATTTCACAACTGTTGAAACAACATTAAAGGCAAATCTGCTGTGCAAAGAAATCTTGTTTAAAAAGATCTTGAGGAAAATATTCTTAAGAAAATGATGTTTTTCCTGGTTGTAATGTAGCTTTCTTAAGATCGATCATACAAAAGACACTGAACTGGGAAATCAATAACATGCCATAGTTCTAATACTAGGCAACAGAGTCCAATATTTTTATTTTTATTTTATTTTATTTTTATATTTTATTGTACTTCAGGTGAAGGCTTACAGAACAAATAGTTTCTCATGAAACAGTAGTACACATGTTTTATGACATTGGTTAACAACCCC